>NW_008340940.1:2482779-2508199 GCF_000622305.1 Nannospalax galili | reverse complement strand
ATATATCTCCATGTCAGTGTTCCTCCTTCATTCTTATGAATCAGTCTTACTGGCAAACATTAGGAATAAGACCAGCATTCTTTAGAAAACATTTTTCTTTTAAAAAATACTTTGCTTATTATTTATTTTATGTGTGTGAGTATTTTATCTGCATGTATGTAATTACATCAGTGCATGCAACACCAGCAGAGGCCAGAAGATATCAGATCACCTGGAACAGTTACTAACCACCATGTGGGTGCTGGAAAACAAATCCAGTTCTCTTGTAAGAGCAGCCAGTGCTCTTAATCACTGAGCCATGTCTCCAGCCTTTATTTTCCTTTTTCCAAAAATGATTTATTTATTTTTATTTATGTGTATGTGTGCTCACTTATGTGAGTTTATGTGAACCACATGTGAACAGATGCCTGCAAGGGCCAGAGAATGTCAGATTCACTGGAGCTAGAGTCATAGGCAGTTGTGACCTACCTGATACCGGTGCTGGGAACTGAACTCTGGTCCTCTGGAATACCAGCATGTACTCCTAACCACTAAGCCATCTCCCCAGGGCCCTAGGAAACATTTCTTAATATCTAAAGAGCTATTACAAATAACCACCAAAAATAGTAACACATCAAGAGAAAAACAAGATAAATACATGATAGGCATTGTACTAATAAAGAATACAAATGGCCTTTAAATGTAAAAGGAGCCCGGCAGGGCGACACTAGCCTGTAATCCCAGGGAAGGCTGAGGCAGGAGGATCACAATTTTGAGGCCTTCCTAGAGCACATAGACTCTGTCTCAAACATAATAACTCATGATACTTAAGATATGACCATGAGTTATTAATAAATTTGATTAAATTAAGCTGATGCTACTCAGTGGAGACTTTGGGTCAAACCCATTCCACAGATGACCTGGTTTGGATTTTGTTTCTTTAAAAAAAATTTTTGAGGCAACATTTAAAAATTGTGAAACCTGAATAGATCTAGATTTTTGGCCTCTAGAAGTACTTGGCCTATATTTTCACCTTGCAGCAATCAGTTACAGCTAAGGAACAGCTGCCTGCCCTCTTTAAATGGCTGCATATTCTCCTGTCTGACATGTCTGCCACTCTGGCCAAGTATCTCTTGCCAGATGAGAGGAAATTATACAGAGGTACTAATCTGTCAAGAAAGATGGGAGAAAGGTACATATGTCGCTTGAAAAGAAGACTATCATTTTGTGTTGCATCTACCTCAATCAACCTCACTTCTTTATATAATGAGACTGTCTCTATATATATTACATTTGTGGCATCTGGGTAACAGTCCTGTCCAAATTGCCTGGGAGCCATCTGATTCTCTATAGTGTCTCTCTATACTTATGTTCTATCTTCATGTGTTGATTTTACAATTTACCTTTCAAAATGAAGTCTTCTTAATTCCCAAGTTGCTGAGAAGTCCATCATTAGCATCAAATGTTAATAAAACTTAGAAGTTGCAATTTTACTTGTCTATCCTGAACCAAACTGAAATCTTGGAAATGTCCCTGGTCTGTTTTTTCCCCTTCTTCCTTCCCCTATCAGATAAGTTGTTACAGACCCTGAAAAAAGAAAAAAATATATAGTGATATTTCCATGTGGCCACAAAATATAGCTATAAATTGATGCTTCAAGTACAAGTGGAAGCTTATAAACATTTGTTGAAACTACACAAACACTATATTTGCATATGGGGTCAAACAAGTCCTGTGGTGCACTGGTTTGTCTAATGCACAAGAAAGCTACTTACCACAATGTTGTCCCTCCGGAGAAATTATCTCCTACTGAGTATTACAGTGCCACAAGTTTCACACCAAACTCAGTCTCCAGAATAGTTCAGGAAACATGATCTTGACTCCAAGTATGCAGTACCTCCTGAGTGAGTCAACTAAGAGGTTCATATGATATTTATCCTCTGTCCTAACATCTATTGATGCAAATATATGAATTTTTAAAAGTTAATTCCATCAATAGAATTGTCCACATGTGTTCAAGGACATAAAAAGGATTTGATTTTACATTTTGTGGTTAATACACTTTGAAAGACATTAAGATTATGTGTAGAAGCCTGGCATAATGACTCCCAGTAGATGGAAGTCTGAGACAGGAGGATTGTTGAGAATTCAAGGTCAGCCTGGGTTACGTAGTGAGTTCCAGGCTAGTATAAGCTACAGGGACCCTGTCTCAAGAAAAGGAAACAATTAAGAAGGAAAAGAAGTGATGAAAAAGATTGTGTATAGAAATGACTAGACACCAATTGGACATGCTCTATCAGAACATATTGTTATACTGTTTATATCAACTATGCTTGTGTGTGTGTGTGTGTGTGTGTGTGTGTGTGTGTGTGATGGGGAGCTAGGGATCAAAGTCAAGGTCACGTGCATGCCGGGGAAGCATTCTAACTCTGTGCCACATTCCCAAACTCTTTATATCATTTTGTAAGTTAAAATCAACAAAAAGGACTCTTCAAGATGGTAATTATATATCTACACTTACACAGTTGTTAACAGAAAACAGATTCTCAAATAAGGAGATAATAGCTTTCAAAGAGTGACCATCCTAGTTCATATCTGTTGCTGTGATAAACATACCTGACAAAAGGCAACTTGGGGGAGGAAAGGTTTATTTGGCTCACAATTCCAGGTCATAGTTTGTCATTTCAGGGAGATCAAGGCAGGAGACTGAGACAGCCAGTCACACCACATCCACAGTCAAGAGCAGAAAGAGATGTGTTGCCTACTTGCTCACTAGCTTTCTTCACTCTTACATAGTTGTGGGCTCAGCCTAGGTAACGATGCCACCCACAGTTGGCTGGGTCTTCCTACATCAATTGACAATCAAGACAATTCCCCACAGACACACCCACAGGCCAGTCTAGAGGCTTTCATCCCAAGTGATTCTAGGTTGTGTTGACAAACTGACCAACACAGTGACCAAACTCTTTTAATCCTGTTTTTAAGTTTAATAAGCCTTGTTTGCTGCGTTTAGACCCAATTATGGTAGGATAAGGCACAGAAGCACACACACACACACACACACACACATACACACACACACACACGTGTGTGTGTGTGATGCAATGAAGCTTTAACCAAATATTGTTTAGATGTTCAGTTGTATAAATATGTATAAGCCATGTGTTTGTTTTATGGGTGTTTTCTGAAATTTATAACAAAGGATAAAGTACATACAAGCCAACATTATACAACAGTCAATAGCAGAGCAAGATCAGAAGCCTAGATCTCCCAAATCAAAGCCCAAATAGTCTACCCTCCAACATATTGTAATATGTGGCTACAATTTGAAAAACAAATAGAAACAGCAAAATTCAGTGTCTTAATTGTGAAGCTGAGTTTACTAACTTCCAAAATGCACAGTCATAGAATGGAAGTGGAGGCTAGGATTACTTACTCAGCAATGTCATGATAATACTTTTGTGTAGTCATTGCAAACATCCCCTTCAGTGGGAGGAGGGAGGCTCACTGGAATAAGGAAGTAAATGAAATTTATAAGATTCAGGAAGTTCTTGCAACTTACAAGATTCTTAAGGCCCCTACTAAGGGTTATATAATCAATAAAAAATACTGAAAAGAGGAGACTGACTGGAAGAGCTGCCTACAAGTTGTGCACCCAGTTCCCCAAATATAGCTTTCATGAGTTGTCATCCACACAGTGGTGAACTTTTCAGTGATGCAGCTACCTTTGGGTTGCCCATGCTCTTGTAAGTAGTCCTGCACCTATTATAAGTAGCCCCCCAAAACTTACTGGTAAGCCATATTTGGGTGGAATCACATCTTTGGTCTGACACTGATGCTCTAAGTGGAGGTAAGAGACATTTGTTCACATATCTCCCTGATAGTCTCTGCTTTCCTTTGAAGCATCACAAGCCAGGCCTCCATTGTCTACAACTCTTTCAGCATAACTGTTCCAAGCTCGACAGCAACAACTCTAAGCACACAATGGCTTTTCCAGCCCAAAGTTCCAAATGCTTCCACAATCCTCCAACATCAGATCTGTCACAGCAGTACCCCCACTCCTGGTACCAATTTCTGTCCTAGTTTGTTTCTCCATTGCTGTAACAAAACACTCTGACCACTACCAACATGGGGAGGAAAGGGTTTATTTGGTTTACATCTCCCAGGTTACAGTCCATCAGGGAGCCCAAGGTAGGAACTCAGGACAGGAAACTGGAAGCAGGAGCTGAAACACAGGCTATGGAGGAATACTGCTTACTGGCTTGCTCCCTGGCCCCTGCTCAGCCTGCTTTCTTATACAACACAGGCCCACCTGCCCAGGAGTGGCACCACCCAGAGTGGGCTGGGCTCTCCCACATCATTCATCAAGAAGATGCCCCACAGACATGGCCACAGGCAAGTCCAATAGAGGCAATTCCCCAGTTGAGGCTCCCTCAACCCAGGTGTGTCAAGTTCACACCAAAGCTATCCAGCACAGTATCCATTTCATAAGGCTGAATAGATTGTGGTCACAGGAGAGTTAAGGAAGAGGTTGATTCAGCAGTGTCCTCAGGACTAATATGGAGGAAAAGGCTGGTCTTTGGGAGACAGGAGCAGCCAGGCTAAACAGAACAAGCCAGCCACACCAATTGTGAGTGACAAGCTGCTCAGAGGCCCTGAAGTAGCAACAGCAGTCCTGGGTGAGACCATTGAATGACTCATGGATTACAGAGTTAGATGGGGTACTGTCCCCCACATATGCCACTGTACCGAATATCACTCTTTTGATTAAACAAATGATGGGATATTTTCATGCTGTATTGGACCTTGCTAACATTTCTTTTCCAGAATCCCTCTAATTGTCCAACACCAATTGGTACTTGCTTGGAGCAGAGATGGTCTTTCAAAAATCCTGACCACCCTCTGTAAAAAGGTTTCATTACATAGTACTAACCTTTAGGTGCTTTACAGATTTGTAAAAGCAGAACAGTAAAGGCAGTAAAGGAGTAAAGGAATTTAAACTAAGGCACCCCACATGAGAGGCCACTTGAGAACTACAAGGTTGTTGGTCAGGGAGGTCCCTGAGGCCCCACAAACTATACAGCTATTGCCACTGCTGTTGGGTGCATTCCAGAACTAGATGATAAGACCGTACCACTAAAGACACTGAAAATTTCTGCTTCAGGACATGGAGAAATCAGCTGGAACAGAGCTGGAAGCTCCCTTTTCAAGTACAGGAAGGTTCTATGCACACTGCATGGAGATAATTGTCACTGACAGTCTAGCTAGGTTCTGAGTCCTATGCGTTACCCTACTAACAAGCCAGCCAGGCAAGATGTGCCCACTGATGCAATAACAGCACTACTGATGGGTACAACGAACTGCTTTCTGACTGAACTTAAGGCCTGCTCCACAGGCTATTCTTCTATTAAATGTGATACGCCTGTCAAGTCGCTTTCCAAACATCTCATATTCATAGTTTAATGCTGCTGTCTGCCTACAGGTCAGAGAGGGATACTTCTTTTTCACAGTCAGTGATGCACTGCAAAGATTCATAACCAGTCAAATGCCTAAGTAACTTGCTGTGGCATAATGGCTCAGCGTTTGGCTGCAGATGAAGAAAAATGAGATATCTATATTTCCTCCACCAAGGCTCAGGGAACATTGCAGAAGTGGGTCTAGAAAGAATGTAAGAGCCACAGAGTTTTGTAGAACTATTTCCTCCAAACTGAAACATATTCCTGGAAGAGGGAGGCTTTCTGGAGTTGGGAAGCAAATGAAACCTAAAAGTTTCAGAACGTAAATAAGGCTTACAAGTCTCAGGAAGCTCCTGAAACAAGATTCATAAGGCTCCTCCCTAAGGTTATCTATGTAGTAACATTTGCTGAGGAGAGGAGACTCTGATACCACCTGTGGAGCTGCCGACAAATTGTGCCGGAAGCTCCAGGTTCCAGGGATGCGGCTTCTGAGTCATCACCTCCTGGAGTGGGCTTTTCAGTGAAGCAGCCACCTCTGCCACCTGTGCTCTGTAGGGAACCCCAACAGAAATGCATTGGTTCACTAAGCCACTCTTGTTTGGAATCATTTTGATGGTCTGCCATCAGTATGCTTTCTGGAGTAACAGATGTGTTTATCCACCCAGGAAAAGTCATGCAACAATACTTTAGTTAGCATACCATTGTAGTATTGTTTTTTAATTACAAATGTTAATTCAAGTAAATTTTTGCCTTAAATGCGAAAGGGAAACCATATCGCCCAAGATGCTCACTTCATTAGCAAAGCCACACAATAACAATCCTGTGTGTTCTTAAGAGAGAAAATAAAATCCCACATGTTAATAAGTGTGCAGAGCATCCCAATTTTATAAGTTAGATATAGACAGTTCCAGGAATAACATATTAAGAAAGTTATATGGGCAACATTAGAATAGAAAGGCTTATTCCTCACACATAGATGTATTGGTTATAGGAAATAATACTCTTATCTGGAGATAGTTTTTAAATTAGCTTAAGAAGACTCTCTGGATGGTATTAAAATGCCACATTAAAACAGAATTTAAAACAAATATTAATTTAAATTAGAACATATGAATCTCTAAATCTGTTGACATGTGAAAGGAAGCAGGAAAATGTCAATCAGAGAAGTAGTGATTAGGGAACGTTAAAAGTTTGCCACATGCTTCTCGAATGTGAACGTGAAGGATGCACTAACATTTTGAACAAGGAGATGTGTAATAGAGCAGGAGGCTTTGGTTGGTGTCCAGTATGGTAAAGCATGTACTGGGCCACCATAGCCACCATCTCTAAAAGACAAATCATTTCCTTTGGGGCAGCCTCTGCTCACCCAAACTTCTGTTCTTAATTTGGTTTCATTGGTAAGTTTATTTACCAGGGAGAGATTGTATTGATAGGCTGATAGGAATGTCTGGTCCGTTGGCAGTTATAATTGTAGAGTAAACTAATAAACTGAATTTTTCAGATGTACATTAGTCTTTTGAAAATTTTATTGAGTTGGACTAACTATCCAAAGTCCTTAGCATTTTCAAATCTAAAGCTGAAAGGTTGGATCTTGGCCCTTGGTAACCTCACTAAGGGACACTGCTTAGGAAGTTCATCCTAGATAGCTTATTAGCTTCTAATCAAAATCATAATTACCAGCTCTGAGAAAGCCACTAAATCCCAAAGCTCATAGTTACCACTTACTCTATGCATTCCTCAGAAACTCAGCAAAAGCAGTCCCTATAAAAAATCTAATAAAGCCAGAGAAAGTTTTTATTTTTTTCATATGAGCACCTCCATTGTACAATTCTGTCTATAAGGTAATTTTTACCTCTATAATTTCATTTTAAACTGGGCATGGTGGCAAGCTACAGAGTAAGGCATTGTCTCAAAAGAAGAACAAAAAAAATCCCACCAAACTTCTAATAGGATAAATGGGGGAAGTATGTACAGGAGGTATGCCCCAGAGCATCACAAAAGACAGGGTTAAGAGGACTAGCTGCTCTTGCAGAGGACCCAGGTTCGATTCTCTGCATCCACATGGCAGCTAACAACCATTTATAACTCCAGTTCCAGAGGAATCCGATGCCTTCTTCTGACCTCTGAGGGCACTGCATGATACAGGTGCACTTAGACACATGCAGGCAATACATTCAAACACATTAAAAAAAAAAGGGGGGGTGAAAAAAAGGGACAGGAGGGAAGGAGGTAGAAAGGAAAGTAGGAAAGACATTCCTCTAAACTTTTAATTTACATTTTCTTGACCACTGGTGGAATTGAGCATTTTTTGTTACAAGCATTTGTTTCCGTATAAATTGCCTGCTCACATCACTTGCCATTTTTCTTGTGTTTTCTTCACCTATTTCTTTGATAGTTTTCTATATTAGATATCATGGTTTTTCTCATATATAGTCATATCTTATGTGTAGCAAAATTTTATTTATTGATTTATCTTCGAGGGTTATATGGCATCTATTGCTGTATAGAATCATTTTTATATTATCAAATATATAAGTATTGTCTTTTTCAGACAGGGTCTCCCTGCAGCCCCAGCTAGCCTTGGAACTCACTATGGAGACCAGGCTGGCCTCAGTCTCATAGAAATCCACCTGCCTCTGGGTCTCCCAAGTGCTGGGATTAAAGGCGTGTGTCATCACATCTGGTCATCAAGTATATTTTTATATTGTCTCTATTATGCCTTTGTTTTTTTATTTGGGAAGTTTCTCTCTTTGTTCTCAAGTAATTCTGTCATTTTTTTCTAGTAATTTCTTTTTTTTTCCTTATAGTTGTCTCTAATTATGAGGAAAGTGCAAATTATTTTTTAAAAACACACCTGCAACAGACTTTCCTCCCCTACTTTTGTGGCTTAGTCTGTACTTTAGAACAAAGGTAAGAGCCAGGCATGGTGGTGCATGCCACTTGGAAGACAGAGGCAGGAGGACCAAGTTCAAGGCCAGCCTTGGCTACAAAGGAAGTTTGAGGCCAGTCAGGGCTACATAAGACCATCTCAAAAAGGGGAGGTGGCAGTCTGAGAATTACATTATATAAAACATAAAAAACACATTGGCCAGTAATTCTAGTCTTTTCTGTATTTTTATTCAACCAATTTTCATATTGACAGCTGAGATTAACTTTCAAACACAAATTATTATTCTGAGTTATTACATGTTGGATCTGTCTATACAAAAATCCATCTCCACAGTGCTGATACAGTATTCAAGAGAAGATTTTCTCTTCATTTAAGCTCCACTTAAAGGGCCATCTCCTTCAAGGGGCTTTTACATGACCATCGTATAAAACCTTCAGCTTTCTCCACCCTGCAATAGTCTGTGTTTTTTTTAAAAAAACTACAGTTCTTAGAGCTACTCAAAAAAAAAAAAAAAATGACATGTCATGCTTGTTTATTCTCTATCTCCCCATAAGGGCAAGGACTTTATCTTGTTTACCATGCTATCTCCAGCATCTATGAGAATAACTTAGAGGCTGAATAAATTACTGAACAGTTGCTGAGAATACAATCAAGGAAAAAACACAGTACTAAGTATACTAGAAGAAACAAATCTTTGCTTTTGTCAATCATGGAATTTAGGGTTCTTAAATATGTATTAAGGAAAAGTACAAATTAAGTAGTATCGATGTTTGGTAGCTCTATGTATATGCATTACTTAAAAAAATAAAAACCATTTAAAAACCAACTATCCGTTTGCCTATTTTATTTCTATGCCTTATTCTTTGCTGTGGGACTTAATTATATTTGAGCACGTCTATGTAATGCAATACTAAGTCACCACTAATAAGAGGTGATGCAAGCATGTTTATTGACATGAAGTTTATGGAAAAAGCGTGCAAGAAATATTTAATTGTACCACCACATTTTCAATAAGAAAAAAATATAACATTATATATATGTATATATATGATATACACACACATTGTTTGGAGAGACATACTTCAGAACACTAACAGTGACTGTTCCTGCATAATGTAATTATATTTAACATTTATTTGCTCTTTCATTTCTCTAAAATAAACATGTTAGGCAAAAATTTTAACATTTGTTTTGATATAAGCAAGTTAATAACATGTGACTGAGTTGATTTGCACTCAGCATCTGTCCACTCTCCATCTGGTCTATGTTCCTATGCTGCGGAGACTGGAAAGCTACAAAGAAATTTCACAGAAGATCCTGCAGAAAAATCCATCTAAGATTTACAAGGCAAAAGTAATACAGAAGACATTTGACCATTACCTGACTACAATTCAAGTGGTGTGTTTAGACACAGAGACTGCACTTTTCTACACTGAAGTGTACCACTGACTGTCCACAGGCAGCTGCAGCAGATTGCTTGTTCCTAGAACATAGCAACAGCATGTTTTAACTCCAGTAGTTTCAGTGAGAGACAGCTTCACTGTTGCAAAAGGAAAATCTTCCCCAACAGGCCAATATGCTTTGCTGGGAGACAGTTTTGGAGACCCACATTTGAGCCCACTCCTCCAGATCTCCCAATAACTTTACACAGAAAGGACAGTAGCTTCCAAACTCCCAATATTAATGGTCGTTCTCCCTCTAATATCTAGCACAATTTGATTCCTACAAGTTAGTAAAAAATATAAAAATTAGGGCTGGAGGATGGGTCAGTGGTTAAGAGCACTGGCTGCTCTTGCAGAGGACCTGGGTTTGGTTCCCAGCATCCACATGGCAGCTAATAACCACCTGTAAGTCTATTCCTGTGGATCTGATGCCCTCTTTTGGCCTCCATGGGCATTAGACACACAGCAGCACTTACATAAATGTAGGCAAAACACTCACACATAAAATAAAATAAATATATAGATAAAAATGAGAAATTGCATAGCTACAATTTTTAAACTTTAAAAATAATATGTGCTTCATATAATTCTATCATAGAGTACAGGGAGGGTATGGAATACTAACAGAAAAACATGGATATACGCACAGGGGAAAAAAGATCACTAAATATACTAAAATATTCTATGGTCATCTGTTGGTAAACTATGGGTGACAAATCTTTATTTTTGCTTATCTGTTTCTCTAATTTTAAGGGATAAATACCTTCCCCTCCTCACCATTTTAAACAAAGAAACAAAATCCTCTCACAGGGAAAAAAAATTTTGAATATATCTTGAAATGTTACAAGCAAATAGGAATAACTAAAGATATTAATTTGTAACTAGCACCATAATTCAGGGGCACATATCACAGTCTTAAAAGGAGAGCAATGCCATATAGCCATGATCCCAGAACAAATATTTGTCTTTTCTAGTGGTACAGTCAGGCTGACTGCTCTCTGCTGGAAAAAGGGCAGCTATCTCGGAAACTAAACATATGAAGTGAGACTAGGCAGTGCTGCAGCTGTTGGAAACTTTCTTTGTTTACAACAGCAGAAGTAGATCCCTTAAAACTGGCTAACAACTGTAAAACGGAATGCAAATGCCTTTACTTACCCAGTAGTTAAATGAGATTCTAGAAAAGGCAAAAGTGAAATAGCAAGAGATTTTCTTTAAAAGACTCCTTCCAAAACAATACCCATGTAACTAACATTTATCTATTTCTGAATTGTTGCTCAGGCCTCCATCTTCTCTAGCCATTAGCTCTATAACTTGGTTTCAGATCAATAATATATAGGACCAAGTCAAGCCATGAAGCACACCAATACATGTGTAATAACAAAAGAAACAAACTCTTCTTAACTTATGACCATTCCTACCACCATATTTTATCAGAATTAGATTAAGAAAAAAATACCTATACTTATTAACATAGTCTTATTAATTTTCTATTTTAAAATATTTATTTTATGTGTATAAGTGCTATGCCTTCATGTAAGTGCACCTGTGTCATGTGGTTCCCACAGAGGACAGAAGAGGGTGTTGATCCCCTCAGACTGGAGTTATGGACAGTTGTTAGTGCTGGGATTCAAACCCAGGCCTTCTGCAAGAGCAAACAAACAGTGCTTTAAACTGCTAAGCCATCTCTCCAGATCCTAATTTAAAAATTTTTTAAAATATTTTATTTATTATTTTTATTTTATATGTACAAGTGTTATGCCTGCATGTAGGTAAGTGCACCCATGTCCTGCAATGCCACAAAGGACAGAAGAGGTTGTCAAATCCCCTGGAACCTGGAGTTATGGACGGTTGTTAGGTGCCATGTGGGTGCTGGGATTTGAACCCAGGTCTTCTACAAGAACAGTCAGTGTTCTTAATCACTGAGCCATAATCTATGTATGTATCTGTGTCTGCCCCTCCCTAGCAGGCATTTGTTGCCACAATTTAATTAGGTGGGGTTGGAGCCCCTCATCCACTTCCCCATGTCTATGCTGGGATTTCTTTTTTTTTTTTCTCATTTGAGCTTGCATGGGACTTGTCCATGCCATCATGTTGCTGTGAGTTCATGAATATCTGACCAGCTCTCTGGAACACTCTGTTTCCTTGTGGTCATCCACTCCCTCTGGTTCTTAAAATCTTTCTGCTCCTTCTTCTACAATGATCCCTGAACGCTGGGGGACAGAAGTTTTACGTGTGTGTGTGTGTGTGTGTGTGTGTGTGTGTGTGTGTGTGTCCTATTCAGGGATAAGCACTCTGTAGCCTTTTGTTCTCTGCATGTTGGCCAATTGTGAGTTTCTGAGCTAATCATCTGTTGCATAAGGGAATGTCTCTGGTGAGAGTTGAGAGATGCATTAATCTATGAATATGACAGTAAGTCATTAAGAATCAGTTGAACACAGTAACTATTTAGTAGACAAACAGTTTTAAGTTCTACTTTCTGTCCTGTTACTTGTTCAGCCTCATGTTCCTAAGCCTAATATCAATGATAGGTTCCATCCTAGGAAGCAAAGCTTAAGTCCAATTAAAGAGAGGTTGTTTAACTTCATATTTGTGATACTATTATGCTGGTGGGCATATCTTGTCAGGCCAGTTGTTATTTTAGTTCAAAGGATTCACAGCTGGGTAAGGATGATGATTATTTCTTCCTTCTGGTAGCTTACACTGCACCTTCCAGCTCTATGAATGCTAGCCAGTAGAGGTGAGAGAGGCTCTGAGGTCAACACCAACTCGATTTCTCATTTGTTTTACAGTTCATGCATATACTGTCTTCAACAATAGGGTCTTACCATCAAGTTCTGGTGGTAACCAAGAGCAGGGGCAATGGCCAGTATTAGTTGAGGGTCTATAGGATTCCTGGTCAACAGCTTCTAGATGAAGACCATTCCTGGCACTGAGGTTTTATTTGTTTTCCATTAGCCTATGATGTCTAAAAAGGGCAATATCCTCTGTTATAGGGTAACTCTTTTTCATCTCTTTTATGATGTATACTTATATACTTTAAGATGTTTCTGGTAGTGGCTGTGATCTCAGCAGACCACCAGAGAGTGCTGCTTCTGGCCTCCCTCTGGCATAGGGGCTGAGAATGCAGGGGACTGCCTTAGAGTGCCTGCATTCTGCCTCCATGTGGTGCTGATCCGAAGCCATCAGTTCCCTCCAAAATAAAACCTGAGAGAACCTGAAACCTGTAACAACCAGCTTTACATAACCAATAAGGAAAGGACCAAGGCAAACCAATAATACAAACAGAAGCATACATCAACTTAATTCTCATATCAGAATCACAAACAACAAAAGAAATTCACAGGCAAAAATCACATCAAAAGAATAATAAAATGGAAAGCCAAAACACTATGTCCCCACCAAACTCTACCAGTCCTGTAGAAGAGTTCTATAAGGAAAACCCCCTACAGATAACCCAGGACACTGAATTTAAAAGAAAAATCATAAACATGATCAAGGAATTCAACAAATTTAAAGAACATACAAAAAAAAAAAAACAAATCAAAGAACTAAAAGAAGATATGGATAAACTTCTGAATGAATTCACAAAAGAGATAGAAACACTGAAAAAACTCAGGCAGAAATGAAGAAGGTAGTGCCGAATTCAATAAGCCAACTTGAAACAACAGAGGAAAGCCTCACTGCAGAAATGAATGAAATGGAAAACAGAATATCAATACTGGAGGATAAAGTTGAAGAATTGGACCACTAAAGCAAAAATTAAGGAAAAATTTAAAACACACAGGAATGGAATGTGCAAGAGATGTGGGACACCATGAAAAGACCAAATCTACGTATCATAGGCATAGAGGAAGGAGAGGAATTGGAGGTTAATGGTACTGACCAGATCTTAAAGAGGATTGTAGAAGAGACTTTCCCGAAATTAAGGAAAGACATCCCCATACAAATACAGGAAGCGCATAGAACACAAAATAGGATCACATAAGAAACTCACCATGACATATCATACTAAAAACACTAAATTTTACAGAACAAAGAGAGAATACTGAAAGCAGCAAAGAAAAAACAACATGTCACATACAAAGGAAAGCCCACCAGAATTACAGCTGACTTATCAATGCAAACTATGAAAGCCAGAAGAGCCTGAACCAAGGAACTTCCAGTTCTACATGATGATAGATGCCATCCCAGAAAACTTTACCCAGCAAAAAATGTCTATTGTATTTGAAGGGGGAAGAAAACTCTTCCATAATGCGAATCGCATGAAAGAATACATGTCCACAAAACCAGCCCTTCAAAGAATACTTGAAGCAATACAGAGAGTGGAGACAGAAACAACTATACCTCAGGGGCAATGAAAGAAAGTAAGTAAAAGTATAACTGAGGAAATAGAAAATTAGACAAAGAACACAAACAGCAATCAAAATGATGGCAAGCAATACACATCTTTCAATTATAACCTTAAATACCAATGGACTGAACTCCCTAGTCAAAAGACACAGGCTAAGTGAATGGATTAAGAAACATAACCTAACTCTCTACTGTCTGAAAGAAACCCATTTCACTTTCAAGATACTACCTTAAGGTAAAAGGATGGAAAAGAATATTCCAAGCAAATGGCACCAGGAAACAAGCAGGGGTTGCAATTCTAATATCGGACAAAATAGACTTCAAAGTAAAACTAATCAGAAGAAACAAGGAGGGTCACATCATTCTGATCAAAGGAACAACTAACCAAGACGATATCACAATACTTAACATATATGCAGCAAACTGGTGCACCCAAATTCATAAAAACAACACTACAGGACTTTAAGACACTGGTTAACCCCAACTCAGTAATAGTAGGGGACTTCAATACCCCACTGTCTCCATTAGACAGGTCAACTGGACAAAGAATAAACAGAGACATGTCTGAATTAAATGATACCATACATCAAATGGAACAGAGCAAACATACATCTCTTTCAAAAGCAGCTGTAAATTCTTAGGTTAACAGTTGAATTACTACAGTTATAGAATATTGAACTCAGAATAAACCCTATAAGACATAAAATAATTTGAAATAATTCCATGCATTCTATCAGACCACAATGCTATAAAGCTCAAAATCAACAATGAACAAAGCTCTAGCCACTACAGGAACTCATGGCTATTAAACAACCCACTCCTAAATAATGAGTGGGTCAAAGGAGAAATTAAGAAATAAAAGAATTCCTGGAATTCAACAAAAAGGACAATACAATACAACACAACACAACCCCTGGGACACTTTAAAATCAGTCCTAAGATGGAAGTTTATAGCTCTAAGTGCCTACTTTAAAAAATTAGAAAGAGCCCAAATAAATGACCTAACACTGCAACTCAATACCCTGAAAAGGCAAGAACAAATGAAACCAAAACCCAGCAGAAGAGAAGAAACAACAAAAATCAGAGCAGAAATTACTGAAATAGAAACAAAGAAAACAATACAAAGAATCAATGAATCTAATAGCTGGTTATTTGAAAAGCTAAACAAGATAGACAGACTTTTAGCCCAGTGAAGCAAAAGAAAGAGTAAATTCAAATCAAGAAAATCAGAGATGAAAGGGGAAACATCACAACAGACACCCAAAAGATCCAGACCATTATAAGAGAATATTTTAAAAACCTATACTCTAATAAATTTTAAAATCTAAAAGAAATGGGGGCTGGAGAGATGGCTCAGTGGTTAGGAGTACTGACTGCTCTTGCAGAGGGCCCAGGTTTAATTCCCAACACCCACATGGTGGCCACGAACCGTCCTTAACTCCAGTTCTAGGGGAATCCAAAGCCCTCTTCTGACCTCTGCAGCAGTGGCAATTCATGTCATGGGTGCACTAACACACATGCAGGCAATACACTCATACACATAAAATAATAAAATAAAATATTTTTTAAAAAAGAAATGAATGGATTTCTAAAATCATGGGAAACATAAAAGTTAAACCAAGAAGAGATCAATAGTTTGAACAGACTCATGATATATAAGGAAACCAAAACAGTAATACAAAGCCTCCCAACTAAAAAAGTCCAGGCCCAGATGGATTGACAGCAGAAATCTACAAGACATTTAAAGAAGTTGTCCAACCAATACTACTTAAATTATTCAAAATGATAGAAACAGAGGGAGAACTCCCAAATTCCTTTTATGAAGCCAGCATCACTCTAATACCCAAACCAGGTAAAGACACAACCAAAAAAGAAAACTGTAGATCCATATTCTTAATGAACATAGATGCAAAAATTCTCAACAAAATACTTGCAAACCGCATACTGATGTACATCAAAAAGATCATCCACCATGATCAAGTAATCTTTATTTCAGAGATGCAGGGATGGCTCAATAAACACAAGTTAATAAACATCATTAATCATATAAATGGCTCAAAGACAAAAACCACATCGTCATCTCAATAGACACAGAAAAGGCTTTTGACAAAATTCAGCATGCATTTATGTTCAAAGTCCTAGAGGGAATTGGACAGGAGGGAACATACCTCAACATAATTAAAGCCATATACAACAAACCCACAGCCAACACGATTCTAAATGGAGAAAAACTGGAAGCATTCCCATGAAAATCAGGAATCAGACAAGAATGTCCACTAGCTCCACTCCTTATCACTCCACTCCTTTCAACACAGGGCTTGAAACTCTTACTAGAGCAATAAGACAGGAGAAGGAAATTTAAGGAGTACTAATTGGAAAAGAAGAGGTCAAACTATCATTTTTTGCAGATAATAGGATACTATACCTAAGAGATTCCAAAAGTTCCACCAGAAAACTAGAACTGATCAACACTTTCAGTAAAGTGGCAGGGTATAAAATTAATCTACAAAAATCAGTAGCCTTCCTATATACAACTAACAAGCAATTGGAGAAAGAGTACAGGAATATGCAACCATTCACAATTGCTGCAAAAAATAAAATATCTTGAAATAAATCTAACCAAAGACACCAAAGATCTCTACAATGAAAAATTTTAAATGTTTAAGAAAGAGATTGAGGAAGACACCAGGAGATGGAAGGACCTCCCATGCTCATGGATTGGAAGAATTAATATTGTGAAAATGACCATCTTACCAAAAGCAATATACCGATTCAATGCAATCCCAATCAAATTCCCCATGACCTGCTTCACAGAATTAGGAAAAAAAAGCACACAAGACTTCGGATAGCCAAAGAAACCCTAAGATTCATAAAGAAGCACAAAAGACCCCAGATAGCCAAAGCAACCCTGAGCAAAAAGAGTAATGTTGGGGAGATTACTACACCAGGTTTCAAACGATATTACAGAGTTATAGTCATAAAAAGAGCCTGGTACTGGCCCAAATATAGACCCATAGATGAATGGACCAAACACAAGTACATGCAGTTTCAGCCATCTGATATTCAACAAAGGGGCCAAGATCACTCACTGGAGGTAAAACAGCATATTCGGCAAATGGTGCTGGTAAAACTGGATCTCCACCTGTAGAACAATGAAACTAGACCCTTATCTTTCACCTTCCATAGAAGTCAACTCCAACTGGATCAAAGACCTCAATATGAAACCCTGAAACTCTGAAACTGTCAGAAGGAAACATTGGCAATAACCAAGATACAGGTGCAAGAAAGGACTTTCTAAACCAGACATCAATTGCTCAGCAATTAAGGTCAAGAATCAACAACTCATTAATCATTAAACTAAAAACCTTCTGTACAGCAAAAGAAACAATCAAAAAAGTGAAGAGAAAACCCACAGAGTGAGAAAAAATCTTCACCAGTGACATATCTGACAGACGTTTAACATTCAGAATATATAAAGACTCAAAAAACAAGGAATTGAGAAACCAAATGACCCAATTAAAAGATGGACTAAAGATCTAAACAGAGAGTTCTCAAAGGAAGAAATAAAGATGACTAAGAAACGTCCCAAAAAGTGTTCAATATCATTAGTAATTAGGGAAATGCAAATTAAAACCACTCTAAGGTATCACCTTACCCCAGTCCAACTCGCTAGGATCAAGAGAACAAGTGATACCAAATGCTGGCTAGGATGTGGCAAAAGAGGAATGTTCATTCACTGCTGGTGGAATTTCAAACTCGTGCAGCCTCTACAGAATGCAGTGTGGAGAACTCTTAAAAAACTAAAAATGTACCTGCCATATGACCTGGTTATACCACTCCTTGGCATATACCCAAAGGACTCATCCTATTGTAGAGACACTTGTACAACCATGTTTGTTGCTGCTCTTTTCACAATAGCTAAGAGATGGAAGCAAACAAAGTGTCCCTCGACTGATGAGTGGATAATGAAAATTGGTATATTTACCCAATGGAGTTCTATTCAGCAATAAAGAAAGATGAAATAATGAAATTTGCAGGTAAATGGATGGATCTAGAAACTTTCATACTAAGTGAAGTAACACAGACTCAGAAAAATAAAAGACGTATGTTCTCCCTCATTGGTGGATCCTAGCACCAAATCCTTTTAAATTTCATGTCCTTTTAATAAGATGATGCTGTACAGCAGTCTCTTCTGCATGAAATAACTAGCATCATCAAGACTTCAGTTGTACCTGATTGCTAAACATCATCCCAACTGGGCTTGTTGAGGGTTGTTCTCCTTCATTAAAGGAGGGGCAAGCAAGGTCATTGGACCCTCACCTGAATATCCAGCCATTCTTTCCAGCCAACTGTATGTAATTTGACCCTAATCACACATGGTCTCCTGGATTTGGGGAGGACTAAAGTATACAATCTGGGGAAGGCTAGGAAGAGAAGACTTGACCCATGCTGGGTAAAGGCTTTCTAGTGTGCACCTCACACACCTCAGCAACCCCTCAGTTATCTTGGTAAGTAAGCTCAATAAATTCATTGGTTCCCCAGTAAAACTTTAATCAAGCATTGGCTTGACACTAGAACCTTAAAAGGGAATAAGCATTGTTTGGTATCCCAAGTAAAAGAATTCTCACAACAGATGTAAAATGTTGTTAATGTTATTATGTTGCATAATTATTTTAAAAAAATGAAAATGTGAAAAATGTTAAAAGGATATGGGAATGGAAATATTTTCCAAAATAGAAAAAATGAGAAAGCCTAAGCAAGTGATGACGGTCTGTGTAGGTTTGTTATGATATATATGTTAAGGGATGAGACAAAATTAATATATACAAAATCTTAAAATTTCTAAGGTCATAGTTTAGTCAACTAGTTTAAGGAACAAAATATATATCTAGTCAAGGTTTATCTGAGAATATTTGCTTTTTACCCAAGCTTTATCTACATAGCACATGGTATTTAAGAGTACCAGACTGGTGGAACAAACCTTATTGGATGTTTAACAGCCACACTTTGGAGGCCTATACTAATGTGGTCAGAGGGGCTTAAAGGACAGTTTTTGCCCCTTGCCCTCCAAGGTCAACTAAGTTCCAAGGGACTAAGGAACCTCTCTCAAAATGTCTTGTAACTGTGGTGAGTCACCTGTCTTCTTATTCAGGGAGGCCATGGAGACCTCACCAGATGGACTTGAACCAGTGTCCAGTCTACAAAGAGGGGGGTCAACTCAGAGGAAACATTTCCTCCATGCTTCCAAGTGAAACCAGCCATGGTCGAGCAGAACCTTTGACTTATCTTCACATAGATGGAACTGGTGAAAGAAAGGAGCCAGGGGCTCCTCCCAAGTCCATGTGACCCCTGAGGAACAGATCCTCAAACTACCTTAAGTATAAAAATAAATTGATTTATTTGGGCCAACTATATGGTCTTAAACACCCAAAAGGAAAGTATAATCAAAGAGCAAAGTAATTCATGTATTTCTTTAAGAGCTCAAGGGATTACACTTCCTAGACATTAGGCTAAAGTGCATAAAGTTATTTAGATAATCATCTCTCATTGATGATTTTATTCCTAACCAGAAAGTGCTGCTCAGATTTAAGACTTCAAATCTTGATCTGAAATACTGCAGTGCCCACCTGTAGCTAAGGGAGATAAGCAACTATTGTTCTAAAACAATGGATAAATTTGTTTTCTCCCCCTATCTAGAAGCCTTTGAGGGGGAACTGACACTGATTCTAGCCACTCCAATAGCTTATCAAAATGCCTGAAAGCAAATCCGGAATCCATCACTCTAGAGTCCAGCCTTGGAAGACAAAAGAAAAATGAGGAGGAACACAATAGAGGGATGCTTTTGGAAGCCCTTTGTCAAGAAATTCCAATGAACTCTCAATATGAACATTTGAAAATTGACCTGTCTTTTTTTTCTAGTTCCCTATCTGGAACTTGTAATGCTAATTACTCTTGCCTTTACTTCTCCTTCACATCTCCTATTCACCAGTCAAGAACTTTCTTTCCCCTCTATAGATAAGAGTTATGCAATCTGGGAGTCTTTTAGATAGACCCACCGAAGGGGAACCCTAGTTACATCACCCTGCGTCCCTGTCCAGCATGGAAGAAGACAGGGCGGTCTGTGTCCTGATTCCCTATCCGCAAGTTGGGTAACCTCTTCAGAGGACAGTATGATAAGAATAAGAGGTAGGAATTGGCTAGGCAGTTAGGTTAAAAAAAGACCCCAAAGAAAAGTAGCCAGTTTTTTGGCTAAAACTCACAATGTCCTTGGGCCTCTTAGCAACATACTCTGTTCCAAAGGCCAAAAATGTCAAAAGTATTTGGGAGCTTTTATCTAATCCTTAAAAGATTTTAGGGTTACCTCTTCAGAGAGGGTAATGTTAGAGTAGCAAAAAGCCCCATAAAAAACAATAAAAGAAGAAAGAGTACATGAAGTTATCAGAAAAAAAGTGATGGGGAGATATGGGAGGAGTTGGAGGGGAGGGGGTGGGCATGGATTTGATCAAAACACCTTATATGCATGTATGAAATTCTCAATAAATTATTTTAAATAAGTAAAAGCAACAATTTTTAAAAAATAGCAAAAGAGAAGAAAAGAAGTTTCTATAGTGATAGTTTTCCATATGGCTTTTTCTAAAGGCCTTCAGTGTTATTTATCCCTCTATATATTCCCTCCTCTGCCCTGCCCTCCCATTCCCTACCCAATTTAACCATTCCTAGTCTAATATTTCCCTTTCTCCCTTCATATCACTGCATTTCACCATTCATCCCAGGAAGGTGCCCCTGCCCCCATGGTTGTTTACTAGTTTCCTGAACTCTGTGAATTTTCAAATTGAAACGCGTAAGATTCCAAAGCTAGCATCCAGCTATAAGAGAGAACATGTTAACATTGTGTTTCTGGGTTGGGTTACCTTACTCAGGATGATTGTTTTTCAGTTCTATCCATTTATCTGTGAGTTTCACAATTTCATTTTTACGTAGGAGCTGAATATTCCACTGTGTGTATGTACACCTTTATTATCAGTCGATGGACACCTAGACTGTTTACAATTCTGGCTACTTTGAAAACGGCAGCAATGAATATGAATGAACAGGTATTTCTATAGTAGGGTATAGAGTCTCTTGAGTATATGCCCAAAAGTTGTATGGCTGGATCATAAGGTAGATCAATTTCAAGCTTTTTGAGGAATCTCCACCCTGATTTCTAGTCGTTGCATCAGTATGTACTCCCACCAGCAGTGGAAGAGAGTTTCCCTTTCTCCACATCCTCACCAGTGTTTGTCAGTGTTCATTTTTTGGAATTTTGCCATTCTGAAAGGGGTAAGATGAAATCTCCAAAGTGGTTTTAACCAGCATTTCTGTAATAACAGAATATGTTGAACATTTTTTTTACAATATATATTTTTATTGAAGTTTTGTGCATTTCAAACAATACATCTTAATCATATTTAGACCCCCTTCCATCTGCACTCACTCCATAGGCACCCCTGCCAGTTTTCATGTATTCTGTCATATACGTTAAGGCCTATTGAGTCAAATTTGAGTCCCCAGATGTCTCTTGGTGTAAGTTCATTCACTGGAGGCTGGTCAGCCTATCTAGCCTCACTCCCTTCCTGAAGAAGAGCAGCTCTCCCTCACCCAGCAGTGATCAGCTGCCAATAGTTTCTTAGCTAAGGTTGGGGCTTCTTACACAATTCCCAAGTTCTATGCTGGGTTTTTGTCTGGTTTGAGTTTGCATGGGCCTTGTGCATGCTGTCACCAACAAAAAATGAAAAACTATACACCCATATTCTTAATGAATACAGATGCAAACATTCTCAACAAATACTCACAAACCGCATACAGAAACACATCAAAAAGATCATTCACCATTATCAAGTCAACTTTATTCTAGAGATGCAAAAATGATTTAATATACATAGGCGATAAATTTAATAAATCATATAAATGGACTTAAAAACAAACAAAAAATCAGGCTGGAGAGATAGTTCAGCAGTTAAGAGCACTGACTGCTCTTGCAGAGGACCTAGGTTTGATTCCCAGCACCCACATGGTGGCTACAAACCGTCCTTAACTCCAGTTCCAGGGGAATCCGAAGCCCTCTTCTGACCTCCACGGCATTGCGTGACACGGGTGCACTCACATACATGCAGGCAATACACTCATACACATTAAAAAATTATAAATATATTTTTTTAAAAATCACATGGTCATCTCAATAGATGCAGAAAAGGCCTTTGACAAAATACGACATGTATTTATGATAAAAGTCTTAAAGGAAATTGGACTGGAGGGAACATACCTGAACATTCTTTTTAGTATTTCTCAGCCATTTGTGTTTCATCTTTAGAGAACTCCCTCTTCATCTCCTTGCCCCACTTTTTATGTTTTTTTTACATTTAGTTTTTTAATTCTTTGGATATTCTAGATACTAACCCTCTGTCAGATACATAGCTAGTAAAGACTTTTTTCCCCATTCTGTAGGTTGCCTCTTCACTTAAATGATGAGGTCCTTTGATGTATACAAGCTTTTTAGTTTCATGTGGTCCCATTTGTCAATCGTTGCACCTAATGCTTTCACTGTAGAAGTCCTGTTCTGAGAGTCCTTTCCCGTGCCTGTAAGTTCCAACATATTCCCTACTTTCTCCCCTATCTAATGCAGGGCATTAGATCTTATGCTGAGGTCCTTGGTCCATTTGAGCTGAGTTTTCTACAGGGTGACATTTTTTAAATGTCATTTGATATTAGTCCCTCTCAACTGTATCTCTCAATAACAAGCTTTCAATTTTGATGAACTCTCATTTTGAGTCTTCTTATGGTTCCTGCTTTTTGTGACTTAAGTAACCTGTGGTTAGCCTCAAGTCACAAAGATATTCACCTAGGTTATTTTTCGGGGGGGAAAAAACTTTATACTTTTTGCTATTACAATTACATTTAGGTCTATGATCAAATTTTAAATTCCTGAGAGGTGTGGAAGGGTCATGGCTAACTTTTTTTTCTATGTAGAAACCTACAGTCCTTCCTTGTTGGGTTGTTTTGCTACCTTTGTTTAAAAAAAATCAAGTCATCACATATGAACGCACAGTGGTTGTTGCAGCATGCACAAGACCTGTCCAAGCTTAAGCCTGACAAACTCTCAGCATGGAGGTGGGCATGAAGTCCTGCCCCTCGATGAGGAACAAATGATGACTGATAGCTGCTGGAGAGGAAGTCAGTTTTCTTTAAGTGTGTGACCACTAGTAGTGACGGGGAACTGGGAGAACTTAGGCTGACTTGGAAAGCAGGACCAGACCCCTCTAAGTGGAGCTCCTGCTTCTTCCTAGGATTTCATGCAACTGTTAACTACTAATGGTAGGTAACCTTGGCAATGGTTATAAAGGCCAGAATAAAAAGAGGAAGGGACCAGTGCTGGACAGACGGCTCAGAGATTAAAAGAACTTGCTGGCTCTTGCAGAGGACTGGGTTTGATACCAGGCACCTACATGGTGACTAACAACCATCTGTTAACTCCAGTTCCAGGGGATCCAAAGCCCTCCTCTGACTTCCCTGGGAACATGACATGAGTGCACTTACATATATGCAGGCAATATACTCATACACATAAAATGAAAATAATTATTTTTTTTAAGAAAAAGAGGGCCAGCCCAAGGGAAGGTACCCAGGCCACCACCAATGAGGGAGAAGGGAGGGAATCTGGAAAAGTGGCCGGGGGCAAGATCCTAGAAAAGGCCCAGCCCAAAACCCCTGAGGGGGGACTCGGAGCTCTGAGCCCCCCTCCCTTCCTGATGAGAGCTGTTCCACCTGAATCAAATTGTCCTTTTCGCTCCTTTGTCTCTTTTGTGTCCATTGCTTCAATCCTCCCTGCCTGTGGCTCTTCTGGCTCTCCAGGCTCCTCTCCTCTTCCATCACCTCCAGTCTCAGGCGCCTGCCATGCCCCTCTCAGCACCTGCTTCCTTGCTCCCTGCATCTGACAGCAACGCTCTTTCAGCTAGCAACTTCTGTAGGTCCTGCCTAATGGCTCCCATAGCCCTGGCTTCCTAAAGGCAAACCCTCATGCACCCTGTTTCATTCCTCTGGCTAGCCCCTTCCACCGTGGTGGCAGACTCCTCCCTCCCCCTATCCAGTACTTTCCCTTTCTTGGTAAGCCTCCTCTGAGGCTCCCACTGCTTGCTACTATCATTTTTTGGCACTTTGGTCTTCTGCCTTTCCTAGATGTCAAATTCTTAGTCCGTCCCACAGAGTAAAGTTGCTGGATCCCCTAGATCCCCTCACCTAAGATCCCTGGAACAATAGGTCAATCACACTCCAAGAGATGGTTGTGCACCAAAGAGTATTTGGATAAAATTGGACTGGATGCACTTAACACACAAAGAGGATGTGCAGTTGGGTGGGTGAGGATGGATCTGGGAGGAGGTGGGGGAGGTGTGAATATGATCAAAATACATTTTTTGAAATTCTCAAAGGAAAAGAAAAATATTTTCAAAGAATCAAGTTATCTGGGGTGGAGAGATGGTTCAGTGGTTAAGAGCACTTGCTTCTCTGGCAGAGGACCCAGGTTCGGTTCCCAGCACCCACACGGACTCTAACAACAGTCTGTAACTCCAGTTCCAAGGGACCCAATGCCCTCTTCTGGCCTCTGAGAGCATTACACACGTGGCACACTATATGTATGCACATGCATACACATGCAACATATACGATATAAATACCCACCCCAATTTTTAAAACATTAATGTGTTGGTTTCTGGTCCTAGCCCCGCCCTAACCTCTCTCTGGGTCCCTGGACCTGCACCACCGGCTAACTCTCCCAGCCTGCACTCCTATCCTCAGGCCTCTTGGGGTAAGTCTATAGCTCAGCCCTCCGCGCCTAGACTCCCCAAGCCACATTCACTCTTCGATCTCCCCTGCTGTTCCCTACTCCCAAGTTTGGGACCTGCGCCACTCATAGTCTTGGGGCCCCAGATACCTGGGGAACCAATACTGCTTCCTGATCCTTCTCACCCAGACCAACTGAGTGCCTTTCTTGGGCCCCAGGAGCAGCACTTCTGGTCCCGGCCCCGCCCTCACCTCTCTCTGGGTCCCTGGACCTGCACCACCCACTAACTCTCCCAGCCTGCACTCCTATCCTCAGGCCTCTTGGAGTAAGTCTATAGCGCAGCCCTCCACGCCTTGACTCCCCAAGCCACATTCACCCTTCCATCTCCCCCGCTGTTCGCTACTCCTAGTTTGGGACCTGCTCCATCCCTAGACTTGGGGCCCCAGGACCGGGGGGAACCAATACTGCTTCCTGACCCTTCTCACCC
>NW_008340940.1:2481306-2481933 GCF_000622305.1 Nannospalax galili | reverse complement strand
TTCCGAAAATTAAAGAAAGACATGCCCATACAAATACAAGAAACATATAGAACACCAAACAGACAGGACCAGAAAAAAAAACTCTCCACGGCACATCATAGTAAAAACACTACACATGCATCTCTGAAAGCTGCAAAAGAGAAACAACAAGTCACATATAAAGGAAAACCCATTAGGATCACAGCTGACTTTTCAATGCAAACTATGAAAGCCAGAAGAGCCTGGACCAAAGTATTCCCAGTGTTAAATGACCACAGATGCCAACTCAGATTACTATATCCAGCCAAAATGTCTATTATAGTTGAAGGGGAAAGAAAAAGCTTCCATGACATAAATAGGCTGAAGGAATTCTTGTCCACCAAACTAGCCCTTCAGAGAGTGCTGGGAGTAATATAAAGAGCTGAAGAAAGGAATGACTATACCCAAGGGGTTGCAGAAAGAATTCCAATGAGGGTATAACAGGGTAAAAGTACACCTATAGCAAGAATACAAACAACAAAAAAATGACAGGATTCAGTACTCATCTTTCATTAATATCTTTAAACATTAATGGACTGAACTCCCCAGTCAAAAGACACAGACTATATGAATGGATTAAGAAACAAAACCCATCTTTTTGTTGTCTGC
>NW_008340940.1:2469946-2477058 GCF_000622305.1 Nannospalax galili | reverse complement strand
GGAGATCTTTTTTAAACATTGGAACCTAATTTAATTTTATCTCTTAGAGAGTTTATAATGAGTATAAGATTTTATAAGCATAATAATTCATCTGTAAACCTAGAAATGTACAGCCAATTTTGAAAGAGATGTACCCTAGCTCAGAAAAATGTTATTGAATAGGTTAATGCTGTTGTAATGAAATGCTTCTTTTAATTAAAAAAAAAAGTAATGACCTCCTCATATCATCTGCCCTGCAGTTCCTGCCCCCTTCCTTAGATTTCTTTACAGCACAATTTCCTGAAATAATTGTAACAAACACTGTTTCTTCCCCATCTACTTAACAAACAAACAACAACAAAAAAGCAAAACTTTGAATCAGCCTTTAGTTCTACCTAACAAAAATGCACAGATCAAGACCACTAGTAGTTTCCATGATGTCAAATGCAACGTCCAGTTCTTAGTCCATTTTACTTCCCAGCAGAAGCAACTGACAGCTGACTGCTTTCTCCTTATTACCAGTCTTCGCTTGTGACCCATAGTATCCCTTTGCTCGGTTTCCTCCTGCTTTGCTGATCAGTCCTCAGTCTCCTTTTCTCCCTGATCTTTTCATTCAACTGTAGAGTGAACTGCCATTCTTAGCTCCCCCTTCTACTGATAATTACTCTGAGATTCCATGCTCTGGCATGGCTTTAACATCCTTTGCCTCTCAAAGTGATACATTCTACACACACTGCTCTCCTGGACTGTAGCCTGTTCCCCAATTCAACTGCCTCCCAAAAGCCCCTTCCAGCATACAATGGATACTCTAAACTCACTGTGTCCTCATCTCAACTTCAGCTTTTCCACTTACTCTGCCCTAGCACCTTAAAAATCAGTCAACAAATCCTGTGGCAACTACACTCTGACAGTCTTCAGAAACAGACCCACGCTGCACCTCCTTAGCATCCCTCTGATCCAAGCCCCTAGGATGTTCGCCTTTGTTCTTTCTGTTTTGCTTCTTTCACATGCAATTTTTAACCAAGCAGATCCTTTTACGTATGCAAGTCAGATCACATCACACTCTTCATAAAATCCAGTAGCTCTCCCTTTCATTCAGAGTAATGCCTTTTATTAGCGCAAAGCACCCTGTAAACAGGTCCTTTACATCTCCAACGTCATCATTGAGAACCCTTTCCTCATCAGCTCTTTCAGCCATCCATGATTTTATCACGGTACTATGATGAAAGTGGGGGCTTTGTTCTCTCTGCCCCCTCCCAAGTACACTGATGCTTCCCTCCCCACCCGACTCCCTCCACTTCTTACAGATCTTCCTCTTGGTGAAATGTGACTGGACTACCTTCTTTAATATTGTATTTTGTACTGCCGTTCCCACTTACCTGTCTCCAGCTTTCTTTTTCTCATTTCACTTTATAATATACCATATAACAGTCTATGTATTTGCTATATACGGAATGCATGTTTTATATAATGTGCTTACAAGACATATGATATATATGTGTAAAATCTTGTGTGTGCAGATAAATAGGTAGATATAACATAGAATTCTATTAGTTGCTGACTGTCCATCTTCCTTTGTTACAAAGGTAAGCCATTCAGAGGGAGGTTTCTTGATCTTTTTATTTACTCGTCATCAAGAGAACACAATTTTTCATAGGAAAAAGAAAAAAATAACAGAATTCGATGACTGAAATGTCTTCCCTACCCTGGCATATCAGCATTTAAAAATATATATACAGGAAGAATGTTTGACCTTTTAAGCTGCAGCCAAATGATATTGGTGATATAGCAAATCACATATCCAGTTTCAAATTCTGATTAAAACCGAATTAAGTGTTCACAAGATCTTAGGCAAATTGGTTCAACTAAATTTTATTCCTATCTTTACTAGCTAACTGTATTTTTAACTTGTCTTTGACTATAATCATTTTCTCCTACCAATTAAAAGGTGAAGCAATTAGATAAATATTCTATTAATAAAAGAATAACAAATCCAAGACTACAGAAGCCCTTAGAAGCAAGGGCAGCTTGCCGTCTGGAAAGGTGTCAGGCACAATTAAGGAACATAGCTGATACAACCTGGTCTAGAAAACGAGAAGAAAATCCCAAGGCCTCAAATTAAATGTGAGTCAATGGATGCTTCAGCCATCCTGGGAAGCTAGTGACTGTCACCTGAGCCTGCTCAGGAGAAGATGGAGCCATGAGAGGGATTTCAAGTACCAATTCAAGCCAACTGGTTGTTTGATGTGTTTCAAGGAGTTAGGGGATATACTGCTGTTTAGTAAACCTCAGATTCTTTGTAAATTCAAAACAAAAATCACTCAGGCTTACTGTTTGTTAATCCATAAAAATTTGTCATCAGAAAGATTTTCGAACTGAATTATCTGTATATAATCATGTTTATTCCAAGATTAAAATCTTACCACTAAAAAAAAAAAAACAATTAATGTGTTTATAAATGGGCCAATGAACTGAAAAGGCAGTTTTCAAAAGAAGAAACACAAATGCCCAATAAATATTTTTAAAAGTGTTCAACATACTTAGCCATCAGGAAAATGCAAATTAAAGCCACTTTGAGAGTATATTTCACTGCAGAAGGGTATCAAGAAAACAAATGCTAGTGAGGATGTGGGTGGCACTGCTGGTGGGAATGTAAAGTGCAGCCACTGGCAGTGAAAATGAATGCAGTCACCATGGAAATCAGTGTGGAAAGGTCTCAAAGAACAAACAACAACAACAACAACAAAAATCCCACAGGAATAGAATGAGCATGTGACCCAGCTACACCACTCCTGGGCATATACCCAAAGGACTCAATATCCTATAGAGAGACACGGGCATACTCATGTTCATTGCTGATGGATTCACAATAGCCAGGAAATGGAATCAGCCTAGATGTCCAACAACAGATGAACAAATAATGAAAATGTGGTGCAATACATAATGGACTTATATTCAACTATAAAAAAATGCATTTATGAAATTTTCATAAAAATAGATGCATCCAGAAATTAAGTGGTATAAGTCATAATTCAAATGAGGAAAGATATATGCTGCATCTTTTCTCTCAAATGTGTATGCTAGCCTTTAATTATATATGTATGTGTATGTGTATATATACATATATATACACACACATATATGTATATATGAGGGTATAGATCATGAAACTAGAAAGGTGACCACAAGATAGGAAAAACTGGCTTTGAGGCGAAGGCGGGGAGGATAACAGAACACTTGATGTGAAAGGGCAGAAGAATGAGCAAAGAGGAGGAGAAGGGGAGGTGGGACAAAAAACATGAATGAAAACAAAAAGCAAACTATCACTTTGTAAGCTAATTAAAAATAATGTGCTGAAGCTGGTACATACTTCACCTAACAAATTACACTGTTTATTTTATAGTAAATAATAGAATGTTAAAAAGGCATGTATCAACTTCAAAAGTGCTGTTTGGTAAAGAAAACAGATTATTTCCTCTATAAAACTTCTAGGAAACTTCCTTTACAGTTAAATTTGGCAAAGATTAGGAACAAGTCTACAGTACAGTATTATTTTATAAAGTAAAACCGAAAGGGCCCAGCATGGTGGTGCATGCCTTTAATCCCAGCACTAGGGAGGTAGAGGAAGGCAAATCTCTGAGAATCCAAGGCCAGCCTGGTCTACATAGTAAGTTCCAGGCCAGCTGGGGTTGGTTACAGAGAGACCCTGTCTCAAAAAGACCAAAAAGTAAGTAAATAAATAAATAAACAAACAAATAAACAAACAAACAAATAAATAAATAAATAAATCTCAAAGAAACTCAAAAGAAATAACAAAGATCCACTGTGGGCAAATGATAACATGGCTCATGGGAACTATGGACTGTACTAATTTTGTCAAACAGGAACAGAAGTATCTTCTACTACCACCACCATTTTTTTTTTTTAAGTAGATAACCTGAACTGTCAAATCCTTAATTTTCAGAAAGATACAGCTTAAGACCTTGAAACAAAGGGTTGCCAAATACCAAGTAACTCCAAACTCTTTAAAGTTGACAACATGTTCTTAATCTCAAGTTTTGTTTTGATGCATAACATTTAGACGCTGGAATAATTCTATAAAACATAAACAAATAACCTCAAACACTTGAAAAAAGTTTGCTAAAATAAAATTGTGATATTTATTACCTCCTTCTGATAGCAGTGAAAAAAAAATCACTAGAAATTGTACTTGTGCTCTTTCCAAACAATTGGCCTTAAAAATCAGATTGGCAGGAGATAAAAATCAGTTTTAAGATCTTCAAAACACATAAAGATAGGTCTGACAATTTTTGTCCTTAGTGGTAAGAAACAGATGATTCAGTTTAAGTAAGATTTGACATTTAGCTAACAAAAATATTAATCAGAAAAATTACAGGTAGAAAATATTATTGCGTATTTTCCAGGTTCATTACTATAGTTATACGTTCAAAGTACCAAGAGCTCTCAGATCCAATAACAAATAATGAATTTGGCAAGAACTTTTTACATCACTTTTATTTGATATACACTACATGCACATGATGCAGGTAGAGAAAAAGCTTTTGAATTCATGCATAAGACAGGACAGACTGGTACTATATTGCCAAACGTGCATGAGTCAATTAGAATGTTGCTCAAAGTTCCTTATACTCAATGGTTTCCACGAAAATATGTGTAGTAGCAGAGTGTACACAGCTCCGAGCATCCTCTTCACTTAGTTTCCTGAGCTTTCTTTGCATTCTGTTTTTCTTTTGCCTAAAAATTAAAGATATCATATTAAAGCCCTCAAATCCTGTTTTAGATCATCCTAAAATAAAATGCATCTAATAGTATTCTCGAGCTCCAAGGCTTATGCACTGTTCATGTTGCTAGAGTTGTATGGTATGACTATAGTCCTAGCTACTGAGGGTGGGGATACAAGAGGATCACCTGAGCCTAGGAGTTTGAGGTTAGCCTGAGCAACACAGAAAGGACTGGTATCAAAAAATGAATGAATGAATGAATGAATGAGCAATAAATTCTGAAGTTTCAGAGCATTCTGAGATGTTGAGAGCACTACAGTTTATAACTTACGGCTTGTACCAACTTTTGTATGACTATAAAAGTTATTTACCCTCAATAAGAGAATCATTTGATTAACAGTTCTTTCTTTTTTCTTTGAGTCAGGGTCTCCCTATAACCCTAAAACCACAGCTGGTCTGGAAGTCCCTAAGCAAACTGGCCTTGATCTCACAAAGATCCACCTGCCTGTGCCTCCCAAGTGCTGGGATTAAAGGCATGCACCACCACACCCAGCTAACAGTTCTTTCTAATCTGAAGATGAAATGCATTACTAATTATAGTAACTTAAAAGTATATGCTCAATTCCATAAGGTCAAATCCATTCATGAATATTATGAAAGAACCCTATTTATCCACATCTTACTCAAACTAAAAAAAAAAATACTCTTTGCATATTGGAATAAATGAATATAAAGGTTAGGTAAGCTGTATAAAATAACACTGAAACAATACATATCTGTGATATCAGTAAGTCAAGCTTATATGACCTAAAAATGTTTTCACACATTTCATCTTCTGATCCTCAAACTACATCGTTTGAACATAGCAGATCTACTTTGTTCTTTAGTAGATGAAGAAGTGAAAGCTCACAGGCATTATCAAACTTGACCACAGTAACACAAGTAACTTTTAACGGATGCCAAACACATATGTTCTTTGGCAGTGCTTTCCAATATATGTGCCAATGACTTGAGGACACTTAAAATATAGATTGAGTAATTAAAATGCCTGAGGTTCTGCAATTCTAACAAAGCTCTCAGATGATACCAATTCTGCTGGGCTTTGAAAAACAATCAACGAATTAGAATTTTGTATTATAAAATAAAAAAAAGAATTTTCTTGGGTTAAAATAAATAGGACAACTAGAACAATTTTTTATGATGTATCAGGTAGCAATTATTTATTACACAGCAGTATGATGAAACTGAAAGCTCTATTAGAGATAATGGATGTGGCAGCACAGACCTATAATCTCAGCTACTTGGGAGGCTAAGGCAGAATGGCTAGTTCAAGGCCTCCTTGGATAAATTAGAGAGACCATGTGTCAAAATACAAAATAAAAAGACTGCTGGGGATGCAGCACAGTGATAGAGTACTTACACAGCCTGTGAGAGGCCCTAGGTTCAATCCCCAATACAAAAAAAAAAAAAAAAAAAAAAATCCAAAAAGTGAGACAAAGCACACATATCATACAATCAGGAGCAAATCATTAAAATAAAAATGTGTATACCTAAAAAACATGGGCATTTTCTAGTCCAACTACTACACAAAAACAACAAAATTAGTTGCCTATATCAACATCTTTAGTTAACAGACATCTGGAATTTAATATACCCTATCCTATACGAAGTTTCCTATTTTCTCTCATTTTGGAGTATTTGTGTGTTTTTGAGTTTTACTATGTAGCTCTGGATCCTCCTGCCACTTAGGTTTCCTAAGTGCTGGGATTACAGACACGCACCACAACCCCTGGCAAAGATTCCTATTTTCAAATGAAAATACAATTCAATTATACACATAATATTTTTTTTCTTTTATTTATTTATTTATTTATTTATTTATTGTCTTTTTGAGACAGGGTCTCCCTATAGCCCCAGTTGGTCTGGAACTCACTATGTAGTCTAGGCTGGCCTTGAACTCACAGAGATCCGCCTGCCTGTGCCTCCCGAGTGCTGGGATTAAAGGCATGCGCCACCACACCTGGCTAATTTTATACATAATTTGAAAGAAGTTTATACTTCATTCCTATTGATCTCTTAGTTTACAGACTGTTTGGTAAAATTTTAAAAATATTATTGTGATTATTGTCCTACCTTATTTCTATTAAGGTATAGAAAAAGAAGTCTTAACAGTATACTACTTATTATCAATTGAGTCATAAAATCTTGAACTTTGTGGGTAAAATTCAATATTGTGAAATTGTTTTGGATCCATACACTAATTGCATCCATGATTTTTATATTATTGTAGGTTACTAGAAAGTTTAGAAAGTTGAGACAGTTGTAATAATTCAGAATTTTACATCTAAGTTGAGATAGAATTTTAAAAGAACTATAAGTATACCTAAATAC
>NW_008340940.1:2448036-2469843 GCF_000622305.1 Nannospalax galili | reverse complement strand
TGCAGTAAGTTTTACAGCTATTTTTATGTTAGCTCCTGAATAGTTTTTATGCAATGTATACCAGCCTCACATATCAAAAACATGAACTTAGTCTATTTTATCATAGCCATATGATTAAGATAAAATCATAAGTCTTATCTTTGCTTACTACTTTATAAAATGAAAAGATTTTGGATCAAGTACTTTCATGATAGGCACAGCTGTCTTGGTGACTCAAAATCTAATCCTGGATAAGCTTTGGCACTTAGCACCACTGCTTACAGCCACCACCACATCTCTGTCTGGCTCTTCCTACCCCTTTTCACACTATTTTATTATCTACTTTGCCTTTAAAGGGGAATGGAGGTAATCAATCAAACAAGCAAACAAACTCCAAGCATTCCAAACCACTTCTGAATCTTACAGATAATTTTTCTTGAAAGTATTACTAACTACTTACTAACACTATAAAACCTTTTAACTATATGTAACTATAAAATCTAATCTTGATCTATTCTGTTTTTCGATTTGCTTTGTTTTTAACATTTGCATTTATTAGCAGAAAGTGGTATTTTAATGTGATGCAATAACATTCTTTTTTTCAAAACAGGATGAACAAAAATAATTTTCACTAGGGAAAATGTATTGGTACATATTAAGCAGTTAATTCTAGCCACAGACTTAAAATTTTGTGGATGTAACTGGCTAGCATGCAGAAACCAAGAGGCTGCAGAGTACTTATCCCTGAACAGGACACCTATATCAAATTTCTGCCTCCCAAGGCTCAGGGATCATTGCAGAAGAGGAGGTGGAAAGATTCTAAGAGCCAAAGGTGGTGGATGGAAACAGAGTTTTCCAGACAGCTGGTTAGTTACTCATATGAATTCACCACAATGGTTGACAGCATGCACAAGTCCCATGCAAACTCAAACTAGAGGGAATCCTAGGAAAGATGTAGGGAAGTGGATAAAATGCCCCAACCCTACCCAAGGAAGTACTGGCAATGGATGGCAGTTGAGAGTCAATCTCTTTCAAGGATGGGACTCTTGGTCGGTTAACCAAGCTCCAATGGATGGACCCACACTGAAGAACACTTGGGGACACAAATTAGACTCTATAGCCCTTATCATATTTTAATTTGTAGATATGAAACTTTAAGTGGTTATAAAGTTATTTAGGTGCTACTCCGCTTGCCCAAGATTTTTAACATGTCTTTATGCTGTCACTAATTAGCATAATACTATACAGCATACTAGTATAATTGTTTTATCCCTTTCCCAAGCTATACCAGTTTGGCTGAAAAAGGAATGTGTGTTAATTATGTGTACATGCCTAGATCCTAACAAAATATCTATAATATAGTTAAAAGCTAGATATTTTCTGAATAATTTAAAACATTTCAAGAATTCCAACCAAATAATGAATCTGAATTCCCTCAAAACATCTAATATGCAATACTTAGCTAGTTATGCTGTCCCCTGCTTTCTCCTCTCCTCTCAGGCCTAGTCCCCTTCCTGTTCAACCCACAAGAGACCTGTGGACTAGCTTCCTGTGTCTCGATTCCTCTGCTCTAAGACTAGCACCATGCTCCTCACTCCAGGACTTAGAACTATTCTGCTTAGGTAGCTAAGATTCTCCCCACGATATCCTCACCCCTACCTTGGGCCTAGGCACCCTCCTGCTCCTCCAGCCAGAGAGCTCTGAGCTACCCTGCCAGAACCCAGCCACTGGATCCCCACAGTCACAAGTTGGGCTTAAGCCCCTTTTCCCTGCTGGAGAGCTCTTGACTAGTTAACTTGGAACCATCTTGTCATGCTAATAAAAACTCAAAAATGAGAACTTGAAGCATACAACAACTATTCACACCGATGAGAAAGCAACCAAGCCACATCAACAATATAAACAGAACCAAACTTCAACCAAACAAAAGAAACCTAGAATTTCATATCAGACACACAACTAACAAAAGAAATCATATGCCCAGAACACAATGGAAAAACACAAATAATATTTAAAAAAATATATATATATGTCCCTACCAAAACCCACCAGTCCTACAGAAGTATACTATAATGAGAACTACCAAGAGGAACCCCAGGATGCAAAATTTAGAAGAACAATCATAGACATGATCAAAGAATTCAACAACTTTAACGAACACACAAACAACTCAAAGAACCTGAAAGAGGATGGAAATAAACTTCTGACTGAAGCTCAAGAAAATATGAATATATGGCTAAATGAAATAACAAAAACAATTCAGAACTTGAAAAGTGAATTCACAAAAGAGATAGAAATATTGGAGAAAACTAAGTCAAAATGAAGACAGAACTGAAAAACTCAATAAGCCAACTTGAAAAGACAGGAGAATTCCTCACCAACAGAATGAATGAAATGGAAAACAGAATATCAAGACTGGACAACAAAGTTGAAGAACTAGACTGCTCAAGTGAAGAAGATAAAAAAAATTTTAAAACACAGAAATGGAATATGCAGAAAATGGGGAACTCTATGAAATGACCAAATCTACACATTATAGAGGAAGGAAAAGAATCTCAGGTCAATGGCATTGACCAGAACTTCAACAGGATTATAGAAGAAAACTTCCCTAAATTACAGAAAGATATATCTATACAGATACAAAAACATATAGAACAGAAATTAGACAACAGAAACTCACCACAACAAATCACAGTAAAACCACTAATGTACAGAACAAAGAGAGGGTTAGTGAAAGTTTCAACAGAAAAACAAGTAATATATAAAGGAAAACCCATCGGAATTACAGCTGACTTTTCAACGCAAACTAAAAAAGTCAGAAGAACCAAAAACAAAGTATTTCAAGTTCTAAATGACCACAGATGCCAGCCTGGAATACTTTACCCAACAAAACTATCATAGTCAAAGGGGAAAGAAAAATCTTTCATGATACAAACAGGCTGAAAGAATTCATGTCCATAAAGCCACATCTAGAGAATACACAAGGCAATACAAAGGACTGAAGAAAGAAATGAGCATACTCTAGATGTTACAGAAAACAAATAAAGGTATAAAGTACAGAAACACAAAATAAGACTAAAAACACAAACAAAATAAAACATTACCCAATAACCAATCACCTTTAAATATGAACTCTAAATATCAATGGCTTCAAATACCCAGTCAAAAAAACAGACTGGTTGAATAGATTAAGTAACAAAATCCATCTATTTGAAGCCTAAAAGAAACTCATCATACCTTGAAGGATAGGCACCACCTTAGGGTAAAAGGATGGAAAAAAAATATTCCAAGCAAATGGCAATAAGAAACAAAAAGTTGCTATTCTAATATCTGACAAAATAGACTTCAAGTTAAAATTAATAAAAAGAGATAAAGAAGGTTACTACATTCTGATAAAGAGAAAAATCAAACAAGACAATATCACAATCATGAACATACATGCACCAAACCGTGGTGCAGTCAATTTCATAAAAGTAATACTGGACTTCAAGACACAGATTAACCACAACTCAGTAATAATGGGTGATTTCAATATCTCACTTTCTCCAATAGACAGGTCATATGGACATGTGAATTAAATTATATCATACATCAAATGGACCTAACTAACAGACATCTACAAAATATTTCACCCAAGCACAAAAAAATACACATTTTACTCATCAGGCCATGGAAGTTTCTCTAAAATACAGACCATATACTGGGGCACAAAACAAACCTCAACAAATATAAAAATAAAAAATGTATTCTATCAAACCACAACATAATGAAACTTGAAATCAAGAGCAATGCTATTATTTATTTATTTATTTATTTATTTATTTATTTATTTATTGTCTTTTTGAGACAGGGTCTCCTTGTAATCCCAGCTGTCCTGGAACTCACTAAGTAAACCAGGCTGGCCTCAAACTCACAAAGATCTGCCTGCCTCTCCCTCCCAAGTGCTGGGATAAAAGGCGTGCGCCACCATGCCTGGCTTGCTTTTTTTTAAAGAAAAAGCTCTAGTAACTACACGAACTCATGGAGATTAAACAACTCCTGAAAGACGAATGGGTTGAAAAAATAAAGGAAAAGATAGAAGTTTTCCTGGAAATAAATGAAAATGTTTGGAGTTGGAGAGAGGGCTCAGTGGTTAAGAGCACTGGCTGCTCTTGCACAGGACCTAGGTTTGGTCCCAGTACTCAAGTGCCAGCTAACAACTGCCCATTAACTCCATTTCCAGGGTATCTGACACCCTTTTCTGACCTCCGCAAGCATTGCACTACACAGGTGCACTTACATACATAAAGGCAATACACTCATATACATGAAAAAAATTCTTTTAATGGGGGCTGGAAAGATGGCTCAGCAGTTAACAGCAGTGGTTGCTCTTGCACAGGATCAGGGTTTGGTTCCCAGCTCCCACATGATGGCTAACAACTTTCAGTAACTCCAGTCCTACAGGAATCCTATGCCCTCTTCTGACCTCCATGGGCATTGCATAACACAGGTGCACTTACGCAGATGCAGGCAATAAATTCATATGAATAATAAAAAAAATTTTTTAAAAAGAAAATGATAACATAACACAACAAAATTTCTGGGACACATTAAAAGCAGTCCTAAGGCAGAAATTTATAGCCTAAGTGCCTACACTAAAAAATCAAAAAGAGCACAAATACACGACTTAATGGTATAACTCAAGACCCTCAGAAAAACAAGAACAAAACAAACCCAAACCCAACAGATGAGAAGAAATAATAGAAATCAGAGCAGAAATCAATAAAATAGAAACAAAGAAAACAATACAAAGAATCAATAAATCAAAGAGCTAGTTCTTTGAAAAGATAAAACAATGGGGCTGGAGAAAAAGCTCAGCAGTTAAGAGCACTGGCTGCTCTTGCAGAAGACCTGAGTCCAAATCCTAGCACCCACTTGGAGGGTAACAATCATCGCTAACTCCAGTTCCAGGGGCTCCGACATCCTCTTCTGACCTCCACGAGCATTCACAACATGGTACACTTACATACATACAGACAATACAGTCACACAAATATTTATTTTACAAAAAAGAAAAGGTAGACAAGATAGACCTTTAGCCTAGCTAACCAAAAGAGCAAATACAGATCAGAAAAATCAGAGACAAATGGGGAAACATCACAACAGACACCAAAAAGATCCAGAACATTATAAGGGAATACTTTAAAAATCTAAAAGAAATGAACAAATTTCTAAATTCAAAAGATCCACCAAATCTAAACCAAGAAGAGATCAACAGTTTAAAAATACCCATAAAAAATTAACAAAATTGAAGCAGTAATACAAAGCCTCCCGATTCAAAAAAAAACATCAGCCCTAGATGAATTCACAGCAGAGTTCAAAAAAGATCTATTACTTAAACTATTCAAAAAGATAGAAACTGAGAATTCCCAAACTCCTTCTATGAAGTTAGTATAATATCGAAAACAGGTTAAGCCACAACCCCCCAAAAAGAAAACTATACATCTATATCCCTAATGAACAAAGACAAACATTTGCAACAAAATACTTACAAACCACATATATACACACATCAAAAAGACCTTCCACCATGATCAAGTTGGCTTGATTCCAGAGATACGGGGTATGGAGGTGGTTCATATATACATACATATATGTGTGCGTGTGTGTGTGTGTGTGTGTGTGTGCGTGTGTAATAAATCACATAAACAGTCCTAAAGACAAGACTCATGTAGCCATCTCAATAGATGCATAAAGGGCCTTTGACAAAATCCAACATGATTTATGATAAAAGTCCTACAGGAATTGGACTGGAGAGAACATAGCTCAACATAATTAAAGTTATATACAACAGATCCACAGTCAACATCATTCTAAATGGAAAAAAACTGGAAGCATTCCCATTAAATTCAGGAACCAGACAAAAATGTCCACTGTCCCCACTCCTTTTCAATATAGCTTGAAACTCTTGTTAGAGCAGTAAGACAAATTAATAGGGTACTAACTGGAAAAGAAGAGAAATTTGCAGATGATACATTATACATGAGATCCCAAAAATTGTACTAGAAAACTGCTAGAAATGATCAACACTTTCAGCATAGTGGCAGGTTACAAAATCAAATTACAAAAAACAGTAGCCTTTCTATAAACTAGTAACAAGCAGTGAAAAAAACTCATGGAAACACTTCTATTCACAGTAGCCTCAACAACAACAACAACAACAACAAAAAAAAAATCTAGGAACAAACCTGACCAAAGACATTAAAGATCTCTACAATGAAAATTTTATAAGAAAGAGATTGAGGAAGACAAAAGGAGATGGAAAAACCTCCCATGCTCATGGATTGGTAGAATTAATATTGTGAAAATGACCATCCTACCAAAAGTAATCTATAGATTCAATGCAATTCCAATCAAATTCCCCATGACATTCTTCACAGAAAGTGAACAAAAAAAAAATCCTAAAAAATTCCCCATGACATTCTTCACAGAAAGTGAACAAAAAAAAATCCTAAAATTCATGTGGAAACACAAAAGACCCCAGGTATTTAAAATAACCTTGAGCAAAAAGAGCAATGCTGCGCAATTACCATACCAGATCTTAAACTCTATTACAGAGTTATACTCATAAAAACAGCATGGTATTGGCACAAAAACAGGCAAATAGATCAATGGAACAAAATAGAAGACCCAAACATGAGTGCATGCAATTTTAGCCACCTGATATTTGACAAAGGTGCAAAGAACACACACTAGAGGAAAGAAAGACAGCCATCTTCAACAAATGATGCTGGCAAAATTGGATCTTCATCTGTGGAAGTATGAAGTTAGAACCATAGCTATCACCCTGCACAAAAGTCAACTCCAAATGGACCAGAGACTTGAATGTGAAACCTAAAACTCTGAAACTGTTAGAAGAAAATATAAACAGTACCCTACAAGATATAGGCACAACAAAGGACTTTCTAAAGTGGACAGCATTTGTTCAGAAATTATAAAGTCAACAATCAAAAAGTGGGACCTCATTAAACTAAAAAGCTTCCGTACAGCAAAAAAAAAAAAAAAAAAAAAAAAAACAACCAAGGAAGTGAAGAGGAAACCCACAGAGTGTGAGAAAATCTTCAGCTACACATCTGACAGGTGATTAATATCCAGAATATACAAAGAACTTTATACAAAGAAAACAAATGACCCAATTAAAAAAATAGGCTATGGAGCGGAACACAGAGCTCTCAAAAAGAAGAAATAAAAATGACTAAGAAAAACCTGAAAAAGTGTTTAACATCCTTAGTGATTAGGGAAATGCAAATCAAAACCACTTTAAAATTTCATCTTAACCCAGTCAAGAATGGCTAAGATCCAGAGATTAAATAATATCAAATGCTGGTGAGGATACGGAGAAAGAGGAACTCTCATTCATTGCTGGTAGGTTTACAAACTGGTGCAACCACTTTGGAAAGCAGTGTGGAGAATTCTTAAAAAACTAAAAATAAATCTACCATATAATCCAGTTATACCACTCCGTGGCATACACCTAAAGGACCCATCCTACTGCAGAGATACTTGTGCAGTTGTTTGTTGCTGCTCTTTTCACAATAGCTAAGAAATGGAAACAACCTAAACATCTCTCAACTGGATAATGAAAATGTGGTACAGTTACACAAAGGAGTTCTCCTCAGCAGCAAAGAAAAACAAAATCATGAAACTTGCAGGTAGAAGGATGGAACTAGTTGTTATACTATGTGCAGTAATACAGACTCAGAAAAACAAGTGACATATATTCTCTCATTTATGGAACTTAGCACCAAATCCTTAAATGTGAGTATATATCCTGATATAACCACAGGAGCCAGAAAATGGAAATGAACCATTGGAGATAAAGGGAAAGAAGGAGCCCAAGAGAGAAGGATAGCAGGAGACAGGCCTTATCAAAGGGGAAATGGGGAAAATAAATGAGAAGGGAGGAGAGAGGGTTATACAGGAGGAGAGAAAGAAGAGATAACACTTAGTTGGTGTGAAAAGCCAGACGAAAATGCATTAGTTCAAAAGTCTAATGAAAAATATATATACTATACATATTGGTGATGTGTACCACTCAAAGTCTATATAACAAAAGAGTCAGGCAGGAGAAACTTTGGTTTGAACTTCAGACAAAGGACTTGGAGCGATGGATCTGGACCTGACCTGGAAACCTCCTCCCTGAAGACTCACACTTACAGTATCAGAGGATACTATGCAAGCTGCTAAGGCAGAAAACCAATCAAGGATCCAACCCAGCTATAAGGCCTAATAACCACAACAATGACCAGCAAAGCAAAAATATCTCTACTGGTGCAGTAGTGATACTTTTATCTTGGGAATAATCAACAGCTATCTAATTGGACCTAAAGCCCACTCAATGGAAGGGAACTCACGTGTGGGACTGTAAACAGCTAAATACACATGGCTGGAGAAGTCACAGATCCTATAGAAAAACATATGGAGAGTGCATGTCCCTGAGTAGGACTCCTGTATTAAACCTCTGCCACCAAAGGCTCAGACACCATCGAGGAAAATGGGGTGGAAAGATTGTAAGAGCCAGGAGTGGGAGATGACCACAAAGAAACAGTTTTCCAGATGGCTGCGAACTTGCTCATATGAACTTACAGTAATAGTGACAGTATACACAAGACCCATGCAAATTCAAATCAGAAAAAAAACCAACAGAGAAGTAGGAAATTGGGTAAGAAGCCCCAACATTAGCTGAGAACTATTTGTAGCTGATCACTACTTGGTGAGGGAGAGCTGGTCTTCTTCAAGGGAGTGATGTTAGATAGTTTGACCAGGCTTTAATGGATGAACTCAGACTGAGGGACATCTGGAGACACAAACTTGACTTAATAAGGCCTTAACATCTGATAGAATGCATAAAATACGGAGGGTGGCAAGGGAGGGGGTCTAAGTATGATTAAGATATGTTATATGAAATGCACAAAAATTCAATAAAATAAAAAACCTATTATATATTACATATATAAAAAGAATAAGTGTACCTCAATAGTGCTTGTGTAATACAGCTAATTAAAAATTTTCCAGAAATCAGTAAACTAGAAGGTCATTAACAACCTTCCTTTAAAAAAATGCAAAGACAAAAGTCAATTGTGCTGGTATTACACTAATATTACATATTCATATACTGCCACCTTGTGCCTAAAATAATGTGGTTCTAAAACAAAGATGAAAAGTTGTTGCTCTCTAGGCTCTCAAAAAAAAATTGAGGATATACAGTCATCAAAACAAAAATCAGACAAAATTTTTCTTAATCTGCACAAAAAAACTGTATTTAAAGACAAATTTTAAAGTTTGCATTGCATAAAGTGACAATTTATATATAGGTCCCTAACAAGAAATTTTATTTATTATTGAGATTTTATGTAATTGCAATCTGATAAACACACACAGACAACATGATTTTTGCACGTTTTTCATATATTATTTGAATTTTTTTTTTTATTATTTTTAATTATATGTCTGTATGAGGATATATGCACCTGGTGCAGATGCCCACAAAGGCCAGAGGCATTGGATCCTCTGAAAGAGCAGTATGCATTCTTAACTGCTGAACTATCTCTCCAGTACCATAAAGTTTTATATTACAAAGAATATATCCAAGACAAAACAGTATTAAGTGACAGATCTGGGCTTAATATCAAGATCTGTTAGACTGTTATACTGTGCTCCTTTTTATATCAAGACTTTCCTTCTTTTTTTTTTTTTTTTTTGAGACAGGGTCTTGTAGCCCAAGCTTACCTTGAGCTACATAGCTGATGACCCTGAACTCCTAATCCTCTTGTCTCCACCTCTCAAATGCAAGGATCACAGACATACGCCACCACACCTGGCTCTTATTTAGATTTTTAAAAGAGAAATAGTTCATGGTCTTTCATATAAAGAACACCATATGTAGGTATTCTGTTAACAAACAATTTTGAAGACCACAGAGCCCTAATTGTTAACATGTTTAAAAACTAGTTTTCCTTCTTAGAATACCTCCAGAAGCACAAACAGAAAAGCCTATGTGAAAAAACAAAAGATTTAATAGTCTCCTACAAGAATTTTGTATTTAATGTTAAAAAGTGGGTCATATATTTCAGGAAATAAAGTAAACACAAAAATATTATGAAGCCAAATTTCATTATTTGAAATGTAGAATATGAAATATCTGGGACAAAATCTATCTTTGCTTTTTAAACTTTAAAATTAATAAGAAAAATATACCTACCATGTATTCTTGTCTTTAAATTAATGGTCCAAATTTTTATTTGCCTAGTAGTGTCTTCTCAAAGTGTTTCTCAAAATGTGGTACACAGATCAGTTGCATTAGAATCACTTGGGGAACTTATTAAAGATTCCTTCCCCCATATGACAGTATCTGGGAAGGGGGCCAGGTAACATGTATTTTAAAGAGCATCCAGTGATGGTCATTTCAGAAATGTTGATTTACAATATAAACTTAAAAACAATTTAAATGTACTTCATTTATTCCACAAATATTTTATTAAGTACCTAAAATTGAAGGATAAATCTTAGAAATCAGAACTTTCTACTTATTTACGTTAGTCATCCTTCCATAGGAACGAATCTAGATTAGGAATAAGAAAACCTACTTCTTGGTCCAGACTATTCCTTTACCCCATCAACGTCCATTCTAGTTCTAAATTCTATGGCATCAATTCAAAATTTTACAAAATTAACTAGGAAAGATCTAATATTTCAGTTATTAACATGAAAAAAATTGTTTTCGTTCAGAGAAAGAAGTAATGTTTTAGTTCAGTACAGAACATGCTGAATTCCAGACATTAAACAATTCTGGAAGGCTAAAGTACTGGGGCAATACTTTGTTTTAAAGTATTAGGCTAAGCTAATTCTCTTAGAATACAAAACACTAGGGATAAGAAAAGAATAAAATTATAAAAGCTTCAAGAAATTTGACCTCCATTCATGCCAAAAACAATACTTAGGGAGAATCTAAACTTATTTTGAGTAGCTATCAGGAAAATACTTACCTTTTCTACAAGTGGTATTAACTGCTGATGTTCTGCTAACGTCTTTAACAATTCCATAATGAAAGGCAGATAGTTGTGCTTCCTTCTGATATTTTCAATCTGAAAATAAAACACACTTCTGCTCATTTTCTGATATAATCTTTTGGTATCCAACTTAAAATACAATGGAATAAACTCCTTCATTCTCACAAACAATTAGAAATAAGATTCATTCTTGTTGACAATAAAGATTGTACGATAAAACATGGCAAATGTTTCTTAGGTACGGCTTCTTTGCCTCAGCTTAGCAAACAAGTCTTTGAAAGTCCATTCTAAGGACATTTATAAAGTATCCTTATAAGTATAATGAGATAAATTAACACTTTTGCTACAACTACATAGCTAATAAAGCCAAACCTGATGAGACCAATTTTATTTCTTGACTATCCACAATTTTTCTTGGGGATTGTTTTTTACCAAATGGGTAAATGGTAGAGAAAAATCTGTGCTTCATAGAAAAACTAGAGAACACTCTCCCAAATTATATGACTCTAGCCTTTCAAGATCATTGAGTTATTGCAAATTCTGTTTAGTAGATGTATATTCTGTTTGACTAACGAATCTTTTCCATAGTAAAAAGCTTCTACCCTTTGTAAATCATTTCAACATTCCCTTACATCTCTTTTGAACTAGATGTAACATGCTACAGTTTCTTAAAATTAAGCCATGGGTAGTTTGGGCTCCTTTTTATTATTATGGGAAATGGGAAATGAAGACAATGGCTGAAGTCATCATCTCTTACCTTCCCATCTCCATAAACCTGGCCCTTCCTTTTCCTAAAGACCCCAACCATTCTCAACTGAGAAATCCTACTATACTACAGATTCAGCTATGGTCCCCTGAATTTCTTTAACAGTTATCTGTTAGCTGTTAAGTATAATGTGAAGGACTGTGCTAACACTGTGGTGAGCAACAAAAAGAAAAATGTACAGTCTTGCCTTCAAGCTTCAAAAAGGAATACTGTCCTACTAGAACCACACAACAAATACCCTACAGGCATGCACAGTCAAAGTTCCCTCTTCTTTGCACTCTTTCAGAAAAGAGTGTACTTAATAGACCGTACATCAAGGAGAATGGTAAAATTGCATAAATATTTGATATAACAAAAATTAAACAATGACTTCAAACACCTAAAAATTTTAAAGCAAAATTCAAGAGACAAAAAAAAAAAAAAAAAAAAAAAAAGTGGTAAGTGATTTTCAAAGCATAGGGATTTAGTTATACATTTAAAATAGAATCTATTCTAAAGAATAAAGAAACCTAAGAAAAAACTTCAATTATTAGCACCATTGGCACATATGTATGAAAATATCATAATGAAATTCATTGAAAGCTAAAAAAAAATTTTTTAAGTCGAAAAACTATTAGTACTATTACACATAAAGCAAACAAATTATTAAGGAACCAAAATTTTCAGCTTAACAGAAATGCTTTAACATAAAACTTGAATATTAATATAAGTCCACATTGTATTTTCTTTTCTAAAACAAAATAAGAACCAAAAATTTATTTCTTAAGCTTAGGAAAGGTCTAGAAACAGTGACCATCAGGAGTACTGAGTCTCCTTGACAAGAAGATAATGGTTTTTAAAAATAATTTTCAGCTAGTCAACAGTGGCATGTACCTGTAATCCCAGCACTCAGGGAGACAGAGACAGGGGTATCACCAGAAGTTCAAGCTAGCCTGGTCTACACAGTGAGTTATAGGCCAGCCAGGGCTATATTTTGAGACTGTCTCAAAAATCAAAATTAATTTTTCACTATGGAAACTTGGGACTTTTTGAAAAAACACCTAACTCCAAGGCCAAATCAGGCAATGTACAGGATACGTCTGAAGCATCTTTCCACACTACAAAGCATGGAAACTACCAGAGACTAACACTCAAAAAGACAGGAGATCCAAGCTGTCTCCTATGTACAAAGATGGGATATTGGGCATCCATAAAAACAGTAAATACAGTGAACTTCTGAAGCATCTAAATACATTAAAAATCTGTTCATAATACCATTTAAAAAATGAATCTTTGCAGGAAACTAGAGCAACAACACATTATTCTGAAACCTGATCAATGATGAGAGAAAAAACTTCAAACATTCAACATACCTTCATCTCAAAATGTACTGCTTTTTACTAAAACATTATAGAGATATTTTTTAATGCATACCTTGTATCTTTTTAATTTTTGTACTTCTTCTTCAATAAGCATCTGGTTTCTGGCAACTTCTGACTGAATAGCACTTAGCACAGTACTACCCTGATCTGTATCCATGGGTTCCTCCTTAGGAGTAAGAAAAAGAAATAGCACACCCTAATGACTGAGGCTTAAGTCCAGGCTACTTTTAAATGATTAACACAGTGCAATTACTTTCAAGTCTCAACCCAATGCTCGAAAGAGTACCAGCCTAATAACAGCAAAATTAAAGAGTAAAGCCCTAAACAGTACCTTTCATGTCTCTGTTCTGTGATAATACATATGATTTTTTTACCTAAAAATCTAGCAATATTGTAATATACTATATTGTACAATCCATTAAGTTACAAAAAGATCTGCTTCAACAGTCTTAAAAATATGATCAAAGAATTAAAAAAAAAAACTTTCTCTACTATTAGCTCTCTTTTTAATCATACTACAGTAGAAAGGTAATCATAAAGACAAGTAAAGACTGTATGTGAATCTACATATATCCAAATAACCCTTGGAGAAATATAGTATAACTTGCTTAATTACATAATGAAACAACAGCAAACAGCAAAAATAATTCATTGCTAACATTTATCATTTTCCATTTTCTGTGTTAGTCATTGTTTTAAGTGCTACATAAACTTGATTCCCATGATAACATTATATAGTCAACACTATTATCCTCATATTACATGAAAAAACTGAGAAACATATCAAGTGGAAAAGCTAGTAACTAAATCTAGGTAGCATGAACTCAGAATATTTTCCTTAACCTCTACTCAAAACACTCAATTAAATCTATTTAATAAGGAAGAAAATACATTTTTCCCCTGAGAAAATACCTACCCGGAAATTTTACACTTAAAAATATGGCCACAGGGGCTGGAGAGATGGCTCATGGCTAATAGTGCTTCCTATGTAAATATAACCTAAGTTCAGAGCCCAGAACCCACAGAAAAAGTCAGAAATAGCTGCACACATGCACACACCACCAGTGCTGAGGGGGAGATAAGGTGGGGGGGGACAGTATTAGAGACAGGAGGATTACTGGGGCTTGCTGGCCACGAGCCTAGCTCCAAGTTTAGTGAAAGACTCAGTCTCCAAAGAATAAAGCATGGAGTGATAAGAACAGGACATCAGATCCTCTTCTGGTGTCTATATATACTACTTACATACTCCCTTCCAACCCCCCTAATGCACACACGCACGCACACATGCACGCACGCACACACACAGAGGACCACAAACCTCTGCAAGCTGTCTTTGTAATTCTGCTATCTTCTGCTCATATATCATTTTTCTGTCGGATACAATGGCCATTAAGTTAAATCGAATTTCACCTTCACTATACCTACAAAAAAGTTATTTTAAAACTTAAAATGTAATAGCGAATTACAAAATCAATAATATTGTGATAATTTATTGCAACTACCAAATAATACTTGGGAGCAAACAAAATTCTATCACTTGGCTAACAATTGAAAATGACACTTTTTTAAGGTTTTGTATATCAAAGAATACAACAGTATCAAAAAAATTACATTTCATCAATCATATTTTTAAATGTGCTATGTTAATTCCACTTAAAACATTTGAAATAACATATACTTCTATCATTTTTCCTTAAGTTCATAAGAAATATATCAGAAAAAGAATTAAACTTAGACCTCACAATTGTTAGATTACACAGGGTCCTGATACTATGTAACTTTTTGCAAATCATAACATAGTTTCTACTTTTAATTACTATATTTCAAACTTTTATTTTTAAGTTACATATAAGAATATATTTTATTCTTTCAATGTATAATTATGTCCTACAGTAAGATTTCTGAATGTCTGATATCAATAAAAAGCTCAGTGCATAAAGCCCATTTATGGCAGGAACTGGCATTTAAAAAATCATCCATAATAAGAACATATTAAAAACTAAAAGCAAATTATCCATAACATGAAATGATACTTTATCATGATAAAAATGTATTTTAAAAGCATATGCTCATTTTTCATTAGTTTACCTTCTGTAATTTTAGTTATCAGAAACAACATGGCAATATAACTACAGTGCTTTGAACTGTAACAATGTTCTTTAGTTTTAAATTCCTTTAAAATTGTAGGATTTCCATGTCCCTAATCTTCTTATGAAGTACAACTGAAATTTGTGGAAAAAACATAATAAAAAGAGAAAAAGAAAAATCAAAGGCAGAGAGAAGGCAGGCAAGCTAGGGAACCCAGGCTCAAGAATGACACGCTCTCTTTTTACATACCCCAGAGTTGAAGCTGCAGAAACCAACAACTCAGACACCCAACAAGCACAGACAGAAAAGAGCCAGGAGAAGTCTGTTCTCTAGTGAAACAAGAAAGCGGAAGCCTGGCAAGACAGAATACTTTTAGACAATAGTCCCTGTACTATGGTAGAGAAACAACAGAAAACTCTGTGACTCTACTTACAGCAACAAGAGTGGAGCAGAAAGCCAAGACTTCCAGCCTCACTAAGCTATACTGAAGTACCTGAGATAGGGTCAACAAAAGCTAAGTAGAGAGCTAGACTTTCATGTTTGGCAGGTGGTAAGAAAAATACCCACTTGCAGTATAAGAAGATTCTGAGTGGCAACCAGAACTGTCACTGTCATCTAATGGAAAAGAAGCAAGCCTCTCTGACTCCAGCACCAGTAGAGGCATGCAGAGAGCAATAACAAGGCAGGCAGTTCTCCCTCCCTAGCCAGGGGGCTATCACTGGAAGTCCTGCTGGTAGTCAAAACACCCACTGCTGCCAGCAGAAAGACAAGACCTTTCCTCCTCAAGTGTCAGCAGAGGCCAAGGGGGAAAGTCTGGACTTCTACTCTGTTCCCGCCTGGCATTAATGAGATAGCACTCCCAATTTACCCTGCTAGAGTTCATTAAAACCACTTAAGACAGCTTTAAAGTAAGATCCAAAGTCTTATCACATAACTCAAAATGTTCAGGTTTAATAAGTTCACTATTCACTGTATTTAAAAACCATAAAAAGCTCAACCTGAGTTAAAAAGACATATGACAGTATGATGGCAGAATTCAGCATTATCTGCCAGAGTTTAGGAGTCATTGGAAAAACAATTCAATGAGTAATCACTGAAAAATTCAGTCTCAACAGATTTTTATAATAGAGTCAAATGGAAATTTTACAACTAGTACCTATAATAACCAAGACAAAACACTCAAAGGATGGGCTCAAGAGCAGAACAGAAAGGATGGGAGAGAGACTCGGTAATGGAAGACAGAAGGAAGTATCAAAGTAAACACAGAAAATAAGGGAACCCTGAAAAAATAGCCTCAAAGAACTGTGGCAATAAACAAAACATCTAATATTTGAGACACTGAAGTACAAGGAAAGGGAGACAAGGTGAATTGGATAATAGCTGATAATAGCTAAATTTGGTAATAGCTGAAAACTTTCCAAATTTGCCAAAATATAAACCTACAGATTTAAGAAGCCAAACAAATCCCAAAGATGACAGCCTAAAGAAATTCACACAAAGAAGCAGCATAGTCAAATTTCTGAAAGTTACAGATGAAGGAAAACATCTGGAGAGGAGCGTGAGGAAAATATCACACCCATAAGGAATTGGCACTGGGTTTATCATCAGGAGCCAGAGGGCAGAGTGCAGAAGGGGCCCTACTTTCTCCAAGCACTGAAAAGACCATCATTTAAGCAATCCATATCTAGTCATTTTCTTCAGAAATGAAAGAAAAATACAATATTTGAAGAAGAAAAAAGAAAGTAGACAGGGGACATAGCCTAAGAGAACAGCTAATGGAGGCTCTCTAAAATAAACAATGTGAATAACCAAAAGAATGGTGGGGCATCAGGGAGAGGTACAAGTGCAGCCGTACTCAGTGCATGTCTCCTCTCTGGGAGTTTTCTAAAGTGTTTCACGACTGAGGCAAAAGTTCCTCTAGCTGATGTTTGTCTAAAATATACATAGAGGAATCCTGTAAAGTAATAAGTACAGCAAAAGTACACACAGGAAGGTAAGGTCTCCACATTACACTCAAACTAATAAAATGCTGACACCAACAGACTGATCAGAAACCATTAAAAACTACACCGAATATTCTAAAAATGTTTCAACTAATAAAATGAATAAAAATAGAACTCTAAAAAATATGCAAGTAACTTTTATGAAGGTAAGAAACGGAAAATAGATAAGTGAAATAAAATAGAAAAACAAAAAAATGAATAGCAAAATTATACATAGTTTTATGTCAATTACATTTGACACAAATTATCTCAATATAGTAAGTAAGAGATTGGTAGGGTGGGTTAGAAAACATCACTTGAATATATGTTGCCTACCAGAAACTCATTTCACATATGACATAGGCAAGTTGAAAATAAAAGGATATAAAAAGATATTTTCTAATAAAAACAAAGCAAGCATGGCTATATGATTAGACAAACTTCATTCATGGCAAAGAAAATTATAGAAACAGACATTCCATTCTAATAAAAACATTGATTCTTAAAGAGGAAATGAACTGATCATAACATGCATCCACCAAACAACTGAACTGGAAACACATAAAGCAAAATGGATAAAATGAAAGAAACAGAGAAATTCAAAACTGTCCTTTTTTGCAAATGATTATCTACATAGAAAATGTTAGAATATGTGTATATTCACTTAGATCAAAGTATAAACTTAGAACAAAGTATCACTTAGAACAAAGAAGAAAAAAAGCAATTAGCTTTCCATGAATCAGCAAAGATCACATAGAAAACAAAGACTAAAGTATGGTATCATTTATATCACTCAAAAATATGTGCTTGAGTAATTAGAACAAAACAAATGTTGGACTTACATGCTGAAAACCGAAAAATACTGATGAAAGAAATTAGATCTAGGTAAATATACATATATTCTAATCAAGGATTGAAAGATTGAACACAATAGAAGTAACAATTCTCAAATTATTACAAATGTTTCCTAAAATTCCTGTCTCCCAAGAACTTTGTAACCTTGAAGAAAACAGTACACTGAAATGTGTTTGAGAAAGAGTAACTAAAATAGCTAAGGACAAGTTTGTCATGAAGGAAATGAAATCATAAGGCACTAGTCTACCAGGCTTAGCGCTCCAGTAATCAAGACTGCATAGTATTGCAGAAAGACAAATAGATTAATACAAGCAATTATGACCCCAGAAATAGAATCACACAAATATACCCAATTTTTATTGTGGTTGCTGTCTTTTGACAGGGTCTCCCTAGTCACAGCCCACCTGGAAATTACAATGTGAACCAGGGTGGCCTCAATCCCACAGAGATCTACCTGCCTCTGCCTCCTAAAGGCTGGGATTAAAGGCGCACGCCACCACGCCCAGCATCCAAATTATTTTTTAACAAAAGTATGGGAGAAATTCAGTGAGGATGATAGCCTATTCAATACCTGATGGATAGAGAAATTGAATATGCACAAGTTAAAGAAACAAACAACCTAAATACCACACCATATACAAAACATCTCAAAACACAGACTTGAAGTGAAAAATAGTTAACTATAATTCTTAAAATAAACAAAATGAAATGTAGGGCCAGGAAAAGGCCTCTTACACTTGGCAACAAAAACATATCATAGTAGAATTATCGATAACCTGGTTTTCATTAGGATTAAGACTTTTTGCTCGATGAAGCACTATGTTGGGAGGATGGGCTATGGACTGTGAGAAAATATATGGGATAATTTATGATCAAACATAGGTACACATACAAAGAAAAAAAGTAAAAAATTTGAAACATTCGATTAAGCAGTGAGCAAAAGGCATGCAAAGATTTCAATATCTTCAGTCAAGAGGGAAATGCAGAGAAAAATCATAATGAAACATTACAGTGGTCAAAAAAAAAAAAATGTTTTTTTACAACACCAGTGCTAGCAAGGATGCAGAGAACCAGAAACTCATACTTTGATGGAAGAAAGGTAAAATGGTATGTTTATCAACTACAGAAAGAGTCTGCTGGTTTCTAAAACAAATGACTAAACATGCATTTTACCATAAACATGGATATGGCACTCTTGGCCATTAATCCCAAAGAAATAAAAATTCATTGTTTATACAAAAGTCTCTACAAAATTGTTTGAGATTTATGCATAATAGCACCCAAGTGGATATAATCTGGGTATCTTTCGATGAGTGAAGAGGCAAAAAGAATTGTATTTCCATACTGTAGGGTACTATTCCTCACTAAAAATTGAACTGTGGCTGGGACTGAGTCAGTGGGACAGTGAAAGCTCAGTGTACAGGAGGACGTGGGTTCGATCCCTAGCCCCGTGAAACAACAAAATCCTCTCGTGTTGTGTTGAATAAAAAAACCTAATGTAAAAAGATGACACAGTGTGTGATTCCATTTATATCAAAGTCTTCAAATGAGAAAATACAGAAATAGGGATTAAGGTATAAAGAGGAAAAGTAGATGTGAGGCAGAGGGAGTGACTCTATCTAAGAAAGGGCAACATGAAGGATCCACGGGGTGATGGAATTTTCCTGTGTATCATCTGTATCAATATCAGTATCTTGGCTGTGACATACTATAGGTTTGTAAGACTATAAGGTAAACAGTACACATAATCTCTATTACTTATTAGAACGGAATTGAACACATAATTATTTCAAAATAAAAACTTTCAAGAAATCCTCAAAAACAAAACAACACTAAAAATATCTGTACATATATCTAGTAGTAGAACAGCTCACTTAGCACTGATATTGTAGTTCAGCCGTAGAATGCTTGCCTAGCATGCCTATAGCTCTAGGTTCAATCCCCTGTACTGCAAAAAAACCAAATCTCACTTAATGGAGATCAGCATGTTTACTTGTGCTATACAAAATTTAGAGATTTTCTGAAATAAATTTTCTGATTACATTAATTCAACCAAGAGAAGATGTTAGCTGTTTAACATACACCATTAAAGAAAAAAAAATTTAATTTAAAAAAAAAAAAAAAAAAACCTTAAAAACCAGAATATTACACCATATTAGCTGAGCATTTACTTTTGTATCCTTTTTTCTATGACTGGCCTCACTGCGTTAATCCAGTCATCTTGATTGCATGCACCTAGAAAGAAATTTTAAAACAGTTAAGACAAAAATAGGAAAAATCAACATTAACATTATCAAGTCATGTTATCATGTAACATGTTAACAGACACTACAGCATTTGAGAAAGTAATGAATGAATGAAGTTATCTCAAACTCAGAACTATGAGATAAGGATAACTACCCTCTCACTTCACAGATGATAAAACTGAAGGCTTAGGAATAAAACAGCCCACACACTGGCAGCAAAATAAGGAGTCAATGTTTATTTGTCCAACTCTCTACAAATGAACATAAAATAAAATGCTGATAAGGAATAATGGCGGGGTGGTGATTAAAGTAGGTCATATACATGTATGGAAATGTACAAAAACTAATCTGTACATTATGCTAATAAAAATTAAAACAAAACTGAAACCACCTATAACACAAAACCAATTTTTTTAAATTATTATTTTTATGTGTATGCATGTATTGCCTGCTCGTAAGTACACACATGTCGTGCAATGCCCGTGGAGGACAGAAGAGGCTGTTGGATCCCCTGGAACTGAAGTTACAGACAGTTCTTAGCTGCCATGTGGGTGCTGGGATTCGAACCCGGGTCTTCTTGCAAGAGCAGTCAGTGTTCTTAATCTCTCCAGCCCCCAAACCAGAAGTTACAACACAGCTACTAGCTGTACAGTGAAAGTGATTATTCTGTGTTGTCTTCTACTTCCTTTATATTTTATGATTATAATAAATAAAAAATGGCTGATCAGATAGAAGTCAAGAGAAAACACACAGAGATCAAATCAACTACCGAACTAGAGAAAATCAGCTCCTACAGCAGTGTTGCTCATTTTCTATAACAGACATAGAATAATAAATATTTTTAAATATAAAGCATGCACATCTTCATAGACAAATTATTGGTTGCAAATGTAGAATATGATAAAAAAAATTACAAAATTATAAACAAAACAAACATATTTTAATTTTTTGCAGCACTGGAGATTGACTCCAGGTCATCACACATGGCAGGTGAGGGCTCAATCACTGAGCTACAGTCTAGAACTGGACATATATTTATTTTATGTATAAAAATAAAAGTTTAGGGGTTGGAGAGATGGCTCAGCAGTTAAGAGCACTGGCTATTATTCTTGCAGAAGACCTGGATTCAATTCCCACACCAATATGGCAGCTGGCAACCATCAGTAACTCCAGTTCAAGGGGATCTGATGCCTTCTTCTGACCTCCATGAGCATTGCACAACATGGGTATACTTACATACACATAAAATAAAAATAATAAAAATATTTTAAAAATATATAAAGTTTAATGAATAGCATATATCATCAGATTCAAATGAAACAAAGTATTTTTAGACTGCAATCTAATTTCAATGAAACAAAACATTTAATGAGGTCACAAAAAAGAATTAAAGTTCTTTCATAGAAGGCTGGAGTGTAGTTCACTGGTAGAGTACCTGCCCAGCACACATGCAGCCCTGAGTCCTGGGTTCTATCTGTGTGC
>NW_008340940.1:2447608-2447998 GCF_000622305.1 Nannospalax galili | reverse complement strand
CTCTCTCGCACAGACACACACACACGCACACACACACGGGTTCTCTTGCTCTCACATACACACACAAACACGTGCACGCGCACACACACACACATGCACACACAATAACAAATTCACTCCAAGTAATTTTTATAGTTGAAAAAATTTAAATATAAAGCTAAGCACACTGTGCATCCTGAAATCCCAGCACTAGGGAGGCAGAGACAGAGGGATCGTAAGTTCAAGGTCAGCCTAGCTACAGAGAAAGATCCTGTCTACCCAAAAATGTGAGCTATGTGTTTAAAAAAAAAGTCTTTTCTGCCAGGTATAGTAGCACATGCTTTAATCCCAGCAGTTGGGAATATTTCCAGGCCAGCCAAGGCCACACAGTAAGACCCTGTCTCAAAAAAA
>NW_008340940.1:2383285-2447564 GCF_000622305.1 Nannospalax galili | reverse complement strand
TATATATATATATTTATATATATTTTTCCCCCCTTAGACAAAACCTATAGACCCCAACTAAACAAGAGCAGGCAACATGTCCTTCCTATATATTATTTAGTTGCATTAAAGCTTAAGGCCATCCTATTATACTACTTCAAAGTAGCTTTCACTTTCAAATTTTAAGTATGTCAACTCTGGCTAACATGAAGGCAAATATTAAATCCTTTTTCCCTTGTCCAGAGTGAAAATACCAGAACAGGAAGCAAATTACCTAAATCAATTGGTCCTTCTCTTAATCCATCTAATTCATACAGCCTTCCATTAACTGGAACATAACTGACAAAGTGAAAAGCGTCTTCTTCTTTAGCTGCTGTCTTTGCATCAAACTCAAACATTTGCTGTCTACAATAAAGAAAAAATAGTGAAAGCCAAAAAAAAGCAAAACAAAACAAAAACAAAGAAAAGAACACAACAATCTCCTTACCTGGCAAAACTATTGTGCACTTGTCGAATCACATCCGAATTGCTCAATGCCAACCCTTTCATCTAAAATAATTTTTACAAGTAGCCTGTTATAGTAAGAACTATCACAAGTGGGTCATTTTAGGATTAAGAAGAAGATTGTACTCACAGCAGCATCAAAACTTTGTGAAAATTCTTTAAATTCTGATAAAGTCTCTCCTAAATGGACATCTTGATGGGTACAGTTCAGTAATACACTTACAATAGCCTGAGTGGCACAAGCATTATTAATTACCTATAAAATAAAATATGAAAAAGAAAACTATTAAGAAGACAACTATCAATTTGTTTTTTAAAAATATTTTATTATTTTTTAATTTTTTATGTGTATGAGTATATTGCTTGCATGTGTGTATGCCCGCAGAGGTCAGAAGAAAGCAAAGGATTCCCCCAGAACTGGAGTTAGAGACGGTTGTTAGCCTCCATGTGGGTGCTGGGAATCGAATCTGGGTCCTCTGCAAGAGCAGTCAGTGCTCTTAACCACTGAGCTCTCTCTCCAGCCCCAATAATAATTTGTTTTTTAAAAATTAACTAGTAACAATAACTCCCAAAATAAAAATAGTTTTCAAACTCTAGTTCATGTAGTATTGGCATAAGCATTTAATAACATTTAATTCCCATTCTGGTCTATTTTCAGGAATTTGCAAAAATTCTTAAAAGATTCTAGACAGTCAAAGAAGCCTAATAATCCTTAAGAGTGAAAACCAGTCCAATTAGGTAATAAGACCAACCATCCTAAACTAAAGTACAGCTGATCAGAACAAAAGAACTTGTCCTTCCCTCTTATTCCCTTCCTCCTAAACTTGTTCAGTTAAACCCATATTTCAGTATCAGGCACAAGCTTTAATTCATCTGGTTGGCTTTTAGAGAAATCCTGCAACAACTCATTTCAAACTTTATTTGAATCCCCAAGAGTGTGTATTTGTACACATATTCTTTCTACTCAATCATAAGTCACACTTGTGGTCATCTTACTGTTAAATGTTCAACAAATGACATGGATCTTATCTTCTAGCCAGAGAAAACATTTAGCATCTACTATATGCAGATAGTTTTCTCAGCACTTCATATATATACTAATTATTTTAATCTTCTCAACTATGACAGTAATATTCTTAATATTCTTACTTTCTAGAAGCTGAGGCACAAAGAGGTTAGGTTTCTTCCCAAGGGTCACAGCCAGTCTAATTCTAGAATTTGTACAGTGGCTACCATGCTAAGCTGGCTCTGTATATATGTGTGGGTTTATCCAATAAGATTATAAATATCTATAGAAAATGGTTTCTTCCACACTCCTTATAGTACCTAAAATGTTAAGATCACAGACCTGGAAAGAATTTCACAAACAGTATGAAAACACCAGCATAGTGAGTTACAAAGGTGACTTTTAAAAATATAGCTTTGGGGCTGAAGAGATGACTCTGCTATTAAAAGCACTTGTGGCTCTTCCAGAGGACCCGAGTTTGGTTCCCAGCACCCACGTCTGGTAGCTCACACCCCCTATAGCTCCAACTCCAGGGGCTCTAACACTCTTTTCTGGCCTCTGAAACCCCCCACACATGTGGCATGTACTCACACAGAAACACAAATAAAAATAAATCTCTTTTTAAAAAGTGAAATACCTATAAAATACACTTAATACATACAGAACTTAGTTCTACCATATTATTTTTATGACCAGACTGTAATTTTAAATCATTTTATAACGCATTTCTCCAATAATGTTAATAATTTATTATTTTATATATTGGTAAATTATTTTGAGCCTGCCTGTTTCAGAAAAAAAAATTCTAATCATTTTCCCTCAGTTTATATTCAAAACCACTTGTAATTGATAAATTAGGGAACATTAACAGGAGATCTAGAACCCTATTGACATTGTTTTTTTCTCTGAGTATTTTTATCTTAATTGGTTATTTTGTAAATTGGATGAACAACTGTTTTTGTTTGTGTGGTACTGGGGAATGAATCCAAGGTTTTGCATGTGCTAGCCAAGTACTCTACCATTGAGCTATATCCCTAACTCCTTTTGAGACAGGGTCTCGTTAAATTATTGACACTGATTTTGAACTCACTCTACATCCCAGGCAGGCCTTGAACTTGCAATATCCTACGTCAGTCTCCAAAGTAGCTGAGATTATAGGCCTAGACCCAAATGGATGAAAAGTTTTAATGACCAAAGAGACCATTAAAGGCAGTTGCTAAAACTTCCTAACTTTTAATGCTCTTTAAAGCCAAAATTATCTGGGTGATATCATCTGAGGACAGGGGAGGCAAAAGTAAAGTTACAAGTTAATTTTATGTTTATTCACACATTGTTTCAAAATCATGACATATTTTAAGACAGCTAACATATATGATCCTTTAAAGAATCCAAATCTGAGATTCATCAATGTACATTGTTTTTGGTGAGATGAGAAAGAAAAATAACTCAATATTTCTCTGAGAACCAGTACTAATTTATACTATGATGTAATCTTTTGCATGTATGTGAAGCACAGTAATTAAAGTATGCAGGGGCATAGAAATACCTTGCGTTTTAAATTGAGTTTACTGCCACCAAGTGGTTATACTATACATCACACAGAATTTAAAAAAAATTTTTAAAGTACACAGTCACTTACTCAATCAAGTAATATTCAGAGTATCACTATGGGCCAGAATTTGTGATAACTTCTGGGCATATGATAAACAAGGGAGATACGGCCCTTGTCCTTGTGATAATCATTTTATGTATGTAAAGTATATAAAGCTTGATATATTTATATCACGTACATATATATTTAAAAGAACTTTTTAACTCATATCACAAAACAATTACAATAAAAATTATTGCTGTAGCTCCAACTTTTGTTTTGAATTTTATTTATTTTAATTATACGTGTTTTGCCTGCATGTATGCAAGTGGACCTGTGCATGAAATCTCAGTGGAGGCCAGAAGAGGGCATCAGATCCCCTGGAACTGGACTTACATACAGTTGTTAGTCACTTGGGTCCTTCCCAAGAGCAGCCAGTGCACTTACCTGCTGAGCCATCTCTCCAGTCTCAAACTATGGCTTCTTAAGGGGAAAATGAGATTTTAAAGGGCTGGGGAGATGGCTCAGTGAGTGTGAGTACTTTTTTATTTGGGGTAGGGGAGGGTGTGTGTGTGCCATAGTGGGGGTCAAGGACAATTTGAGGGAGTTGGGTCTCTGCTTCCAGAGATCAAACTCATGTCATGGGGCTCGGCAGCAAATACTTTACCAGCTTAGCCCCTGGCTTTCAATTCTTACACTCTGCTAGGAGGAATGTAATTTAGAGCTGCTACTTCAGGAAACATTTTAATATTTCCTCCTAAAGTTGCACATTTATTAACTAATTTATTAATTACATGAAGTAATCATTCTACTTCTAGAGATACATACGGGAAAGCACAAATAGGAGAAAAAATGTATAAAAAAGTCCAAATGACAATCTACAGAAAACTAAATAAACTACATCATGTCCATGCAACTGATATCATATAGCACACAAAATAAATGAATTAGAATAATCTACACATGAATTAGAAAATAACAAAACAAAAAACTCTACTTACTGATAGTCCATTGTTTCTCTAAACTTGTTTCTGACCTGACCTGGTGACCTTACACCTTTTCAGCTTTGTACTTCATGCCATCTCCCTACTGCCTGTCTCTCCACAGTCAGCTACACGGGCCTTCTCTAATATCTTTTGCATCTTCCTTCCTTTTGCAAGAAAGTGGTTACTCATCTGGAATGATCCTCAACCCTCTTGCCCCTAGTTAATACCTACTTAACCTACAGATTTAAGTAAACTATTTACTCAGAACAGCTTTCCCAGAATTCCGCAAAAAGGTCAAAATCTTCTTTATTTTTATAGCAAATTACTTCACCCCAAGATGTCTGGCTCCCTGATTCCTAGGAGCCTTGTTGTAACAATCTGTCTTAGAGTTTAGGCTTTGGGTCAGCATATCAGTTCTGCCTCCTGAAGGGCAGAAGACAGCTTATCTTTGTGGATGACCAGTCAAGTCAATGAAGCCAAATAAAAATTTTATCCCTAAGAATCAGTTGAGGTTTTCCTAGAAGGTAATACTCTGCATACCATCAAAAAGCACTGCCTGGAAATACCATGTATGACACCACTGGAAGAATACAACTGAATTCAACTCCTCAATTTGCCTCACTCTATTCTTCCCTATATAGGTTCTGATCAATATACTTTTGCTCTAGTAAATCATAGCTGGTTAATGTAAGAACTTTTGGTGAAATCCATGAGTCTTTATAACTACTCAATTACTCTTACCAAAAAGTCTGAAGAGATGTACTCAGACAAACAGAAAGGAAGTAGGTCATGCCTGAGCTTTCTCATCAGCAATATGACAACAATGTCTGGGAGAGAAGCATTACTGAAATGCCATTCCTAGATCCTTATATGTAAATTGCAAGTACTAGGATGTAACTGGCTTAGCTGGCATAAAAACCTCAAGCTCTCATTCATAAACATACACACACACGCGCTCTCATATATAAACACACACACACACACACACACACACACACACACAGTGTCTGGAAACAAGCTACACTTCCAGGCTTCAGATTTCATTAATCTATAATATATTCAAACAAACCACCAATTAGAGCATATAATTAGCCCAAGATAGCCAGTGTTACTTCTTTAAGTTGATGCAATGAAATGTATAAATACTAATACTATACATTTAATCTTTATAACCGTATCATACAAAAATAGGATTTTAACTTTTTATATGTGTATGTGTGCATAGTATTCATGTGTGCTCACATGTCCAAGTGCACATATGTGTGAATGTGCGTGTGTGTAGGTATTTCTGCATGTAGAAGCTAAGGCTGATGCTGAATGCCTTCCTCAATCTCTCCACTTTATGTACTAAGGCAGGGTCTCTCCCTAGACAAGGAGCTTGCTGATTTGGCCAGCTTGCACTGGGGACACCCTATCTCAATTTCTAAGTCCTAGGATTACAGGAGTGTCATCATACCCATCCAGCTTTTTATATATGTGGTAGGAATCTAAATTCTAGTCCTGGGTTTGTCCAGACATACACAAAAACTATATCCATTAACACCTAACAATTTATTGCTAATTTTTATTCAACTAATAATTATTCTGTGTTTCAGTTTCAATGCCTGATACATTAAATACTAAGATAATCTCATACTTGGGCAATCATTTTAAATATGTAAAGGGTCCCCCCAAGGACAAGGAAACAAAGCACTAAACTAGAAGCACACACATAGACTAGGGTCCCTTGGCTCTTCTGATTGTTCAGAGTATCCATAGACCATACCTGCTTTGCAAAAAATATTGTGTCAAGTCTGGAGTCCTGAACCACAGACCCTGCAGGTTCTTCTCCTGGCTGCCACTTGAAAAGAAAAATTAATCCATGAACTGGCCTACAAGAAAATATATATATATATATATTAGCCCAGGCTCTTTTATATACACCATCAATATGTCAAAATGTAGTCAGCTATTGAATAAAAACAATGCAAATTGGCTCAGCTATTAAGAGCATGAGCTGCTCTTGAAGGGGACTTGGGCTCGATTCCCAGTACCCACATGGCAGCTAACAATCATCCATAACTTCAGTTCTAGGGGATCCAATGCCTTCTTCTGACCTCTGAGGGCATTATAAGACACAGGTACTTACACACATGCAAGCAATACATTCATATATGTGTGTGTGTAAGCTAATAAAACTAAAAGCTACATTAGTTAAAATAGAATTATATAAATAAAAAGTTTATTCTCAAATCTGTGGACTATTCATTTTTACCTTATATCATCTCATTTTAAAAAATTGAGAAAATGGGGCCAGGTGTGGTAGCCTACAGCCCAAGAGAGGCCATGAGGCTAGCTTGGCCTAAATAATAAGTTCCAGGTGGGAGGGAGGAAGGGAGGGAGGGAGCGAGCAAGCCAAGCATGATGGCGCACACTTTTAATCCTGGCACTCAGGAGGTGGAGGCTAGCAGATCTCAGTGAGATTAAGACCAGCCTAGTCTACACAGCAAGTTCCAGGGTAGCTGAGGATACGGGAAGCACCTCTTAAAAAAAAAGAAAAGAGAGAAAGAGCAAGTGAAAGAGAGAGTGAGAAAGACAAGAGTGTAATATAACCAGCACTTTGGGCAGTAGAGGCGAAAAGGTCACAAGCTGAGACCTGCCTGTGCTACATGAGGCCCTGCCTCAAAAATAAAAACAATAACAAAATGGAAAGTGAAAAACATAGCAAAACTAGAAGCTATTAACTTATATCAAATTCCAATAAGTAGAAAGAAAGCTGGGGAGGGAGTATTCACATAAAAACAGCTGACCACAGGCACATTATTAAATCTAGGAAGTCACCTCCATACAATTAATTTATACATATTCTTCAAACTATAGTATCAATGGCCACTGTCGTCTCATACATAATTAAGTCATTTGCAATCGTTTTAAAAAATTATTTTTACTTTTTTTATGTGCATGAGTGTTTTGCCTGCACGTAAATTAAGTACACCAGAAGAGGGCATCAGATTCTTTTGAGCTGGAGTTAAGGACAGGTGTTAGCCACCATGTGGGTACTGGGAACAGAACCTGGGTCTCCTGAAAGAGTAGTAAGTGCTCTTAACCACTTATCCATCTCTTTAGCCCCAAGCTATTAACCTTCTTAATGACACTGTTGATGCATAAGGAACAGTAAGTCATCACTTTAGGATTTCTTTCACAGCTTCCTTCCTCTCAAATAATTCTTTGCTATCTTTTAAAATACAGTTCAAATGATGCACCTTTACCTTTCCTGATTTCAACCAGAATAAGTCTCTTATTTAATCTGCAATCACTGCTGTTTCTGTGGGGAAGATGAAGGAGGGAGGAAGCATCTTTTTCTTACTATTAGGAGGCAGGCGGACCTCTGTGAGATCAAGGCCAGCCCGGTCTCCAAAGCAAGTTCCAGGCCTGCAAGTTCCAGGGCTACAGAGAGACCCTGTCTCAAAACACACACACACATGCGCGCGCGCGCGCGCGCGCACACACACACACGCACACGGTCTGCAGCAGCCCAGGTAAATCTGGAACTCACTATAAGATCAGGCTGGCTTCAAACTCATGACAATCCTCTTGCCTCACTCAGTCTCCCAAATTCTAAGATTACAAATAATGAGTCATCAGGCCTGGCTGCCATTTTTCTCCTTTAAAAACCTATTCCTGGGGGCCAGAGAGATGGCTCAGCAATTAAGAGCACTGGCTTATCTTGCAGAGGACCCAGGTTCAGTTTCCATCACTCACATGGTGGATAACACTGGTTCTTAACTCCAGTTCCAGGGGATCCAACACCTTCTAGCCTCCGCAGGTATTGCACTACAGAGGTATACTTACATACATGCAGACAATACACTCATACACATAAAATAATAAAAATAATAAAATATTTTTAGAAACCTAGTCCTTGTCCTCATTCTAAGACTCTAAAAACAAAACAAAAACTCTAGTCCTCCATTTGCAGCTTCAGAGTCAATGCTTGAGAGTATGAAAGTCAAAGGGAAGTGATTTTGCTTTGCTTTGTTGCTATTTTGCTGTTTGCTTGTTTTCTGAGACATAACCTCACTACATAGGGCAGGCTGGCCTGGAACTATCTATGTATCCATCCCAGACTGGCCTGGAACTAGCATTCTTCCTGCCTCAATCTTACTTCAGCTCTGAGAGACAATTCTGATCAGAAAGATTTGGTCAAAGGGGAAGATGCTTCCCAACATCAACATCTGGAACTTGAACTTTTAACTTTTCCAGAAAGCAATGTGATAATGTATAAACAAGTTCTCAATTATTATTATATATTACCTATTAAAAATGCTTTTATGACCTATTACTCATGCTTTTGATGATAAAATGTATTCTACCATCTAACACTACTGAACTATAAACAAATTCTGTGAAAACTCAATGGTCAGTACTTCATGGTTATGAAATTATAGCTAGGTTTGCATGTCCTGTGTGCTATGTACCTTGGCTAGCAAGTCAAAATAAAACTTACCTCACAGGACTGAAAAAAAAGCTTAAAAATGTATTCAATCTATGATCATTCAAGTAAAAGAAATAGACCAATCTTAGCATCTTTTAAAAGTCTGCTGAGATACAGTTAACACAACTAAAACCACTTACTTTAACTTTTCAAAGTTCTCCGGCTCTAAGCTCCAGATTTCTTCTACTTGGGCTCCTCGGCAACCTGAAAGAAATTATTTTCTTAGAAAAAAATAACGTAGTGTTTTCCCTTTATGTTACCATTAAATAAAATAATAAAAGACACATTCTAGGGCACTAAGGCCTGGCAAATGAAAACGGTGAAATGGACAACACACACAACCCAGTTCTACTGCTTCTTCATTATTTCCCAGTTGCCTGCAGTGAAAGCATATTATTAGTTTCAGGAGTTGACTTACATCAAATCAACACCCTATGATTTGTGCCTTGATCCTTGGTTCTTCGTTCCTGAGTTTACCTTACTCTATGCTTGACTCTCCTTTGTAAATTACTATATGCTTTTTTTTTTTTTCTGGGAAAGAATAACTAGCACTTAACAGTGACTTTCAAATCACATCTTGAGTTTTGAGACATTCCAAGTGTGTATTTTCCGCTAGCGTCTTCCCCAACCCAAACATTCTATTCTTTTTTTCTTGGTCTTTTTAAGACAGGACCTCCCATAGCCCCAGCTTTCCTGAAACTCACTTATGTAGACCAGGCTGGTTTTGAACTCACAGAGATCCGCCTGCCTCTGCCTTCCCAGTGTTGGGATTAAAGTGTGCGCCACCACACCCAGCTCCAAACACACTATTCTAGGACAGTGGTTTCCAACTAGGGTTATATTTTCTCTCCTGGGAATACCTAGCAATGTCCACAGACTTTTTTTGGTTTTTTTTTTTTTTTTTTTGGTCACTAGAGCAGAGAGTATTAAGAGTGGGAAGAGAGGAGGGATTCTGGTAAATGTCCTATGTTGCACAAGACCAAAATTATCTGGCTGGGTGAGGTACCACATATCTGTAGTCCCAGATACTGAGAAAGCTAAGACAGCACAATGGTCTGAATACAGGAGTCCAGGACCAGTCTGGGCAACATAATGAGGCCTCCAGAATTATCACACCCAAAATGTCAACACTGTCAACCACTGTTAAGAAAACTTGTTCTAGCAGTACATATCACAATAAACAGTAATCATATGATGAGCACTAGGCTTCCTTAACTGCCAAATTTGAATCACAGCTCATCCATTTTTGAGGTATACCATTTCACCTCTCTATCCCCATACTCAGATTGTGATAACAGAGAAAAATACAGTGCCTAGCACTCTAAGAGCCACTGAACATTAGAATTATCACAAAATATAATGTGATGATAATCACCCCTGTGTAAAGCGTTCTGAATGCACCTTCTCTAATACCTACCAGGTAAGAATTTAATAGAAGACAATTCAAGACGTTAAATGGCTCCCTCAATTCACTACAACTATTAATTAAAACCCACATTTGGTTCCAATGTCTGGAAATCTAATATTCCCTATTATCTTCAAGTGAGAGCTACAGAAACCTTCAGACCTCCTAATAAAACTATTTTTTGAAATGGTGCTGTAGCTCAGAGTTCCTGCCTGGTATGCATATGGTCCTGGGTTCAATTCACAGAACAAAACATCAGAAGTCTTAGGCTAACCAACAACGTGACTTGGGCATTCATATCATTCCATTTGCTCTATTTTGCAAGTATCTACGTGTGCTCACTCTGATATTAACGACAACTATTAAGCAGTAGACTGAGATGATATATATTCACATACATTAAGTTTTGGGGGAAAAAAAATCTCATAAATTTGTACCTAATTTTTTCTAGGTATCAAGAAAAGCACATCAGGACACTAATACAATTGTTACTATGCCTGATCATAGCCAAAAGGCCAGGAAGCAATAACTAATGCCATTGCTAACATTGGTTAATGCTACTGGAAATCAATATATTAAAAAAAAAAGTCAGAGTCTAGGTATCATATCATAGCAAAAAATAAAAATATATACCAAACAACATGCCCCTAAAACTTCTACACAGGTAAAATTCCAAGTGGTAACAATGTTTAAATAATCTCATGTTAGATGCAAACACAATTATCTATGTTAATGAAAGTATAACAGTGAGTTGTTAAGACTTTCAAATACATTCAAAATCTAAATATATTCACTATGTAATACAACATGGTATAAACAGAGAAATAAAGAATGATTTTAGAGAGCAGGACCTGGATCCTAATTCCCAAACTGCTTTTCTTTTCTTATGGGACAGGGTCCCACTCTGAAGCTTAGGCTGCCCTTGAACTTGATGTAATCTTCCTGCTTTAACCTCTCAGATGCTGGATTTATAGATATGAGCCACAATTCCTGACTGTCATGAAGTTCTTAACCTTAAGCAAAAAGACAATTTCTTTAAGCTTTATTTTCCTCATATACATACAAAGCAGTACCTGTTTAAGGAAAAAAAAAAAGTCTTATTACACACACACACACACACACACACACACACACACATACACACACGGTTAATTAAACATTAAACAAACAAAAAAAGAAGGAATGAAAACTCTCCTAATAATGTTAAATGAAAAGTTGAAGGGGGCGCTGAGGAGATGGCTATGGTAGTAAAGTGTGTGTGTACACAGCATGAGCTCTTGAATATGGGTCCCCAGCTCCCACATATAAGTCAGACAGGGTGTGCCTCCATAACCCCAGGGCTTGCAGGGAAAGGGGACAGGCAGGCAGATTCATTGAGCTTATTGGCCAGCAGCCTAGCCAACTGGTAAACTCCAGGTTCACAGAGATGGCCTCAAAAAATTTGGGGGAGGGGACTGAGGAAGACCTCAACTTTGATCTCTGGTTTCCATACCCTCACAACACATACATAACACATACACATAAACACAAAATTGAAGAAAGGAAGATTTTTCAAAGTTAATAAACTACTATTATGTATCAAATACTTTGTAGTACACCCTGGCAAGGACAGAAATTAATGAGCTATTGTAACAATACTTAAAAGCCCCATAATCAAGTAAATCTGCACAGACAAGGACAGTGCAGAATGCATAAACTAAATATGAAGGACAGAGGTCATACTCTGAGGTTCAGGGCTAAGACAGATCATTGGCATTGGTGAGATGGGTAACTGAACTATATGATCATACGATCTGTCACCTAAGCCTGTTCTAAATTGAAAGAGGTTCTAAAAAGAAGTTTTGAAATATTATGTAGTAACTATGCTGATCCTGATGATCTTAAAAAATAGTTCTACTCTTTTTTTCCCCTAAGACATATAGTCTCACTAATTAGCCTTAAACTTGTGATCCTTCTGTTTCAGCTTTTTCAAGTGCTAGAATTATAAGCATCAGCCACTATGGCTGGCAAAAATCATTGTTTTGTATGGTCTGATGAATGATCTGAAAGTCGCTTTTGGTTTTTAAGCTTAAGTATATAGCAAGCTAAAGTAAAATAATAATTATTAAATGACAGCAAAATATCATTAAATTGGCCTCAGTTTTCTCAGGTAGTTTCTGCTGGATGTTTATGAAGGCTCAAGCTAATGATATCTCTATCTGCTGCTATTTGTTCCTTTACTGGGAAGTCTCACCTGAGGGGGCATTCTGCTCTGCATGGGACTCTCTTGCCTAGAATTCCAGCTGACAACCACAACAGCACTTACCCAGTAGATTTCTGTTACATGCTTGTAAGTCCCTGATTTGGTGACCTTTCTGCTGTTATTCTTTTACTTGGAAGCCTCACCCAAGGACCCAAGGGGGTACTCTGCTCTGCCCAGAATTGATCTGGAACTCAAATTGACTGCCTCAACAGGGATTACTCCAGTCAATTTCTGCTGGATGTTTTGAGCACCTGACTTCATGATTCTTTTTTTTAATTAAGATTTCAGGTTTTTTAAAATTATGTGTACATGTCAGGGGTGGGGGACTGAGTGTGTACATGTAAGTGCAGGTGCCCTCAGAGGCCAGGTAGTCCCTTGAGTTGGAGTTACAGGAGGTTGTAAGCTGCCCAATATGGGGGCTGGTAACTGAACTTGGGTCCTTGGCAATATGAGCTTTTAACCTCTGAGTCATCTTTCTACCCATCTCTTGCTATTTGTTTACTTTTGCTTGCTATATATTTAATAAAACTCACTCAAAACCAAAAGTATGACTATGATAGATGATTCTCCAAACTGTATAGAACAGTAACTTTCTTAAAAAATATATCTGGAGCTCCCTTCTCTAAGAAATATCTAATAGAGTTCTCCCAAAGTGCTGCCAGTGCCTTAAATTTAATCAACTGCTAGGTATGCTGTCTTCTAACAGACAGTTTTGACAGCAATTTTTATTCTTCTAACACCATCACCAAATCTACAAAAAACAGCAGGGATGACTTCAGTTTCTGTATCTCACGAAAAGAACACTCCTGTAAATTTTCCTCAGTGCCATGGTACACATAAATGCCATGTAGATGGTGATGTGATCAAATAAGAAAACCTAGATTGACAGCCCTCAAGCAATCTCTCTAAAAACAAGGACAACACAGTTGATTTAAACTTAACTGGTACTCCTAAACCAGAAAGACTGCTTACTTATACCCTTTAAATGAATCAATCTTGTTTTAGGGGCCCCAACAATTACAAACAATACTTGTGAAACCCTCCCCAAGACTATAATTCTTATGTGAAAGCCAAGTATTAATTTGTCTCTCTCCTCAAAACAAAGTGAAATACATCTCAGATGTGGCCATAAAAAACTTTAATGTTAAGGGAACACCATCTTGGACCCAAGTCATTCACATCTGCCTTAAAGCATGGGTCTGTTGTTCCACACGATGCAATTATTCCAGACTTCCTCTCTCATGGCAAAGCAGTCTGCAAAATCACTAATGTACCATGTAACTCCTGGATCAACACCTTGAGCTGAAAGTATGTACTTAATGGGTCCTCAGCCAGTCTGGATTACATGAGAGTCTGTCACAAAAAAAGAAAAAGAGAAAAGAATCTGCAATAGCATTCATAATACAGATATTTCACTTTCAGAAGAATTAACTTCCAATCACCTTTACAAATCCAGGAATTGAATGAAAAAAATAAGTGAAAAGTACTGGAATGATTTTTATTTCTTTGAAGTATCTGATGATATAAACTAGCATCATTTAACTTCTTCAAAGTTCCTCTGTGTTAGAAGCCAACTCAAGAACAGCTATTGCTTTTTAATATGTGCCAGTACATTTATATTATCACTCGAATATAGGATTTTGCTTAAATTCATTTTCAAATTCCAAGTTATCTGCATGTATGAAAACCAAACAGATGGTAATAGACAGCATTATTATTATTATTATTATTATTACTACTGTGTATGTGTGTATAATACAGAGTCCAAGTATGCATGCACCACAGTGAGTGGTTAGAAATCAGAGGACAGCTTTGGAGAGGGGTAATCTCCTTCCACAGTGGGTTCTAGGGATGGAACTTGGGTCATAAGTCTTGTGCAACAAGCACTTTTACCCACTGAGCCATCTCTCCAACCCTGGACTCCAGTAATTTAAAAATAAACTTACCTAGGCCAACATGTCCGAAGACAACTTTTAAAAAAACATTTAAGATTCTGAAGATAAAATTTATCACTCAACCTGCAAAGACTTCAAACTCCAAAACTGCCCTTATTTTCTTATCTATCTTACCTGTCTCTTGCAGTTGTACTTTGCCAGCCACTCACTCAAGCTTCAAACTAGGCATGGTTTTCGCCTTTTTCCCCTACATTCAGTCAGCAGTCCTGATAATTCTTTTTTCTTTTTATGTAGGAGAAATATACTACCACTCAACCTCTACTGGAAGGTTGGCAGCCCTGAGAACTCCTTTTTTAGTGTAGCATGTAGGATGTGTTCTTGCTCCAAAAGAATGAGGAGAAGGTATTTTCCACATGCAATTGAGACTGAAATACAGCTTAAGTACTGGCTTCACCTTCTTTTTAGCCAATTATCAAGAACTGACCATTTTTAGATTGTCTCACTTCATTCTACTATAAAACACTACAGTCAATCTTAATCATAAAACGAATTTCAATATATCTGAACTCCATTCAGATCCTTTTTGGAAGTTCCCAGTGATGACAGGACAATCCAAACTATACAATATGGCATACAATTTGGCCTGCTTACCTTTTAATCTTCAGATCTATACCCTTCCTGCCCATTCACTACATCATGGCCAGTTACTTTGCTAGCTGCTCCCTAAGCCACAGTCCCATAGCACTGCAGTTCATGCTTTTTCTTTTGCCTCTGCTCCCTCCTAATATATGTTCTTAAAACATTTTCTGTATACTCAGTGTAACAACACATCTGATTATAGTCTGTCAGTTCTTCAGAATAGCAGCAGTCTGGTTGTTCACATTAAAAATACCCAATCCTGGGGCTGAAGAAATGGCTTAGCGGTTAAGAACACTCACTGCTCTTCCAGAGGACCTGAGTTTGATTCCCAGGACCCAAGAGTAGTGGCCTGTAACTACTCCAGTTCTAGGTGATTCAGCACCTTCTTCTGGCTTCTGAGGGCATCTGCACACATATGGCATATAGTCACACAGACATACATACACAAACATAAATAAATCTTTTTTAAAAATTCTCAATCCTGGGAGCTGGAGAGATTACTCAGTGGTTAAGAACACTGACTGTTCTTGCAGAAGACCCAGGTTCGAATCCCAGCACCCACATGGCAGCTAACTACTGTCCATAACTCTAGTTCCAGGGGATCCAACAGCCTCTTCTGTCTTCCATGGGCATTGCACGACACAAGTGCATTCACCTACATGCAGGTAATACATGCATACACATAACGAAAAAATAAAAATATTAATTAAAAAAAAATCCCAATCCTTAGCCAGATGCAGGGCCACATGTGTGGAAGAGGAATCTGGAACTACTTCAGGGTTTGGGGTTGGAATAAATAGATGGGTGTAGTTGCCATTTGCCAAAGTGAGAAAGATTGTGTGAGTTTGGAGAAGATTAAGGGTTAAGTTGTAAGGGCTGGAGGGGGGGGGGGCAGGACACAGAGAGATGAGATGGCTCAGTGGTTAAGAACCACTGTTCCTGAAGAAGACCAGAATTCAAATTCCAGCACCCATGTTAGACAGCTAACAGCCACAAGTAATTCTGGCCTCAATGGGCACCTGCACTCACACAATACCCACCCACAGACAAGACACACACACGCGCACACACACACACCATACTCATACAAGCAACAAGAATATTCCTTTAAAAAAATTTTCCAATTCTGAGGGCTCAGTGGTTCCCAGGACAAGGACCAGGACCAGGACCAGCACCCACATGGTGGATTCGAAACTCTCTCCTAGCCTTCACAGGCATCACACGACCCAGGTACACTCACCTACTTGCAGGCAAAACACACATAAAAATGAAAATTCTAAAACAATTTAATTCCCAGTGCTTAACTGTATTGCCTGAGCTACAAATGAATAGCACATGCTAGATAATATTCCAATTATTCAGTCATGTACAACAATGTTTGCTATCTCAAGTACAAAATTTTTAAAAAAACGGCTACAAACAATACTTGAAAAGTAACGAATTAAAAAAATAGACTCCCCAAAAAGGCTGGGAGTAGGAGGAAGGTAAGGCTGAAAAACCGTATGGGTTGACTGGTATAGAAGGAAATGAACATAGTCCGAGAGAAGTGAAGAGGAAAGCATGTGGCTTCCCTAGGGGAAAGCACTACCTCAAGCAAACTCATTTCACCGGAAGCCAAAAAGGATTAAGTAAAAGAACCAGTGAAGTAGTGTGCCGGCAGCTGTGGCCGTCGGAAAGAGCTACGCACACATGTAAGGTGGAAGTTCTGCTTTGAGAAACTAGAATCTCGAGTTCCTGGGCGGCTGGGGCCTCAGACACCACCCTGGAAAACACACGCCCTAGGCCGGCTTCTGCAGGTCCGTAACCGCCTGAGCAATGCACCTGACCACCGGTGGCCCGGCGACGGGGCGGCCCCAGGGAGGGACGGGACAGGACAGGACAGGACAAGACAGGTGCGCTCGAGATGAGGTAGAAAGGGGAGAAAGGGGAGGGCGGGAGCTCAAGTCGATTAAAGTCTCCGAGTCCTGAGAACACAGCAGTGCACCGGGCGGAGGGTATCCTTGCCCTCGTGGTGACTCCCAAAATGACGGGCGTCCGGCCGAAGCCCCACGTTCCCCCGAACGGCGACTCCAGGCTCCTGAAGTCACTTCTCGGACGCCGGGCGACGGTGGCGGCAGGTGGCCATCCTGCCCAAGGTGGGCCTCCTCCCAGAACCCCCGGCCCAGGACGTCCCCTTGGTGCTCACCAAATCCTTTAATGAGCTCGGTGAAGACCCCAGGGTCGCTCTCCATGAGACACCACTCCCCGGCGTTGCCCGTCATGGCCCCGGCCACACGCCGCCCCGCTGCGCCTAGCGCTGTCCGCAGCCCCCTGCACCAGCTGCCAGCGGCCACGGATCTCTCAGGAAACCCGCCGGGAGCTCGTCCACCCCACGTCACCCCGCCTACTTCCCGACAGTCTCCGGGCGCCGTCACCTGCAGCGCAACGGAGCGCAGGAGACGCTCTAGCCGCCCCCGAGACGTCGAAACTCCTCGGCCAGAAGAGGGGGCGGGGACTCAGAGAGCCGTAGGAGGGCACATCCGGGACCCTCGCCACTCCGGTGCGAGGGCGGGACGAGGGGAAGGGGGCGTGGCGAGGGAAAGGGGCGGGGCTGGCTGGAGGACTCGGACGTGGAGGCCTAGTTTGACATTGTCCCCATCCCTCAGGCCGCCACCTTATCACGGTGCTACGCAGGGCTTCTCCGGCCAGCACTGCGGGTACACAAGGTCGGCGTCTGGGCACTGGTGAGCCGAGGGAGGCCTGCTGCGGGGAGGGGTCTTTGTGAGGTCTGGGCGACCCTGGGGCGTGCGAGATCTGGCGGATGCTCCCTCTCTCCATCCCGCATCCCTGCGGTAGAGGCTCCGCCATCCCGGCTGTTCCGCGCACCCTGCGGAGCAGCTGCAGCTTCGCGCTCTGCACCTTCTGGGCCTGGCCTGGAGCTCCTGAGGGTGGGGCCTTGTGGACCCCGGGACGGCTCTGCCTTTGCTTTCTCTGCCTGCAAAACTCGGTGCAGGCCGGCATGCGACTGCCTGCCTCACTACTCTTTCTCCTCCCGCTGCTTCTGCACAGAGGCGTTGTATGGGATCCAGGGTTTTGGAAAGAGCTTTGTGGGAAGATCGAAAGCGAATTTATCTTAGAGGAGTAATAAACAAGGAAGTGAGAGAGATGGGTCCTGAAGTCCAAGGGAGTGAGAGACTGGTGTAACGGGATGCGGTGCCTTACAGGGAATTGATGGGGGTTTTTTATTTTTATATAACTCATTCTAAAAACACTTGGGATGGTTCTGATGAATTAAAAATGGCTGTTTTCACTAACTACCCCTCATTCATCAGACTCATCTTTCCTTAAAAGCATGCTCCAAAGAAGGGCTTTGGGTTCCAGGAAAAAAAAAAAAAGTGAATAAAACTGACTCACATACCGGTGACCTGTAGAGCTGTACTTACTATTGGGCTACAGTTTGTGAAAACCACAGAAACAAACATGGCAAATTTTACAGAGGGAGATAACAGAGCAGGCTTTGTATTAAAACAAGCATAAGTGTATTGTGTTATCAAGCCAAAATTTGTATAAAATGTTGATTTTATTCAATTTTTTTGAAACCGAGAGTTTTTCCTTTGATATTGCCTACAAGCTTGGGAGATTTGGTTCAAGGCTTTTCCCTAGGAAAAGTCTGAGAAGTACAGGAGTCTATCCTTATTTGTGATCTTTCTTAATTTTTTTTTTTGAACAGAGGTTCGTACTGTAGCCCAGGCTAGCCTCAAACTCACAGCAATCCACCTGCCTCTGCTTTCTCCCAAATACTATTCTTACAGGCCTCAGCCACTGTACCCAGATTATGGTCTTTAAAATCTGTAATATTGCTTTGAGTTTGAAAATGTTTCCTGGACCAAAGAAATGCGTTAAAATTAGATTTTATTTAATACCCACCTTAACATGGTATCTATTGTAAAAATACCAAACTAAAAATTTAGCCAATGAGACAACCTAAAAGTAATCAGAAAGAGAGATTAAAATTTCTTTAGTTATGTTCACATTTAATTTTGAAAGTTCACATAAAAAGCCAGTGTGGTGGTCAGTTTTGTCAACTTGACACAATCTAGAATCACCTGGGAAGGAAGTGTCAGTGAGACATTGTCTAGTCAGGTTAGCCTGTGAGCTGGTCTGTGGGGGGATTGTATTGATTAATTGATACGAGAAGACGCAGCCCACTGTGGGTGGCGAGGTTCTCTAATAGGCATCCTGGACTGTGTAATTGTCAAGGGGCTAAGCGCTGGTGTGCATGCATTCATTCTCTCTGCCTTTGACTATGGGTGTGACTAGCTGCTTCAAGTTCTGGCCACTGTGACTTCCCCACAATGATGGGCCTGAAATTGTAAGCCAAATAAATCCTTTCTCCCCTAAAGTTGGTTTTGTTAAAGTATTTTATCACAGCAACAGGAAGCAAAACTAGGACAGCCAGGCCTCTGAATCCTGAGAAAAATGAGACCTGACAACTGCTTGGCTCTCCCAGCAGACTGCCATGGTGTCATGTTGCTTAGCACCTTTTATTGCATCACTCCTGACTTGATGCACTTATTTTCATTACCTGTCTGTGCCGTATAGGTATTTGATTTGTGGCCTTAGTTTTTGTAGTGTAGTGCAATTCCTTAACTATTCAGCCCTTAACTTCATTTTTCAAGAAACTCCGTATTTGTTTGACTTTTTAGGAAAAAGTTAGCATTTTCAAGTAATATTATTTGAACAGTCATTGATACAATACTCAGATGTATAGATTGACAAAAATACAGGAATCCTCATATTAGTAGAATTTAAAAAATACTGTGTACATTGTAGTTCTGATGACTGTGAAGCACAGGTGTACTATACAGTGTAAGTGCTATTGCACAGTATAAGTTATTGCACAGTGTGTTATATAGTGTGTTATTCTATAGTGTTATTAGTATATTTTACTAGTATCTATTTTATATTCTAAATTAAAGAGAATGTCAGTGTCTAAAACATATAGCTTATCGACCTATGGCCAAGATCAAGTATAAAACATTCATAACCACTTCAAAATGTTGTCAGGCTTTTAACGATATTGTGGTGTTTAACTTGTCCCAAAACGTTAATTTGAAGAGAATTCTAATTCAACTTCAGCGGATTTAAATTCTTCAAAATGGTGTGTTCAAAGAGATGGAACAGCCCAAAGAAGAATTAACTGGATTTTTATTCTTGTAATTGATTTACATTTATAAATCTGTAGGCATATTAGCAGATGACTAGTCTGTGATTTGACTCATTGCCCTGCTGCCTTCTAAACCACTAGACTGGAGCTTTTGCTTTGGAAAAGGAGGTATTGGCAGTTGGAGAAAAGAAATTAAGCTGCTGTAGTTGTTGGGTGTCTCGAAACTGTCTTGAGACTCACAGTGGGTCACTTCATTAGCCTTACTAAGACAGCCCCTAGCACTTAGGAAATTCCGAGGGATTTTGAAAGTTATGAGAGACCATGTGCATATATTCTTTATTGTGTCACCATAACCTATCTTCTAGCCAATTTTAAAGTAATCTGTATGTCAGCTCTCAGGGACCAAAAGGAGACTAGCGTGAAAAATGGTGCCCTCTATTTTCTATCTTTAAACTTTTTGTAAAGAAGTGCTGTAGGTGACTTGGTCACCAGCACAAGATGCAGTTCCAAGTTGCCTGCTGTGCAGCCTGAGGAGTTCTCTTCAGAGACCTCTGCTCAGGCCTGGGCAGGAGCTTGACTTACACACAAAAAAATTTCCAGATGAGTCAGTGTAAAACCTAATTAGAGGTTTGTTTGTTTTTTTTAAAGAAAAGAAAAGAAAAGAAAAGAAAAGAAAAGAAAAGAAAAGAAAGAAAGAAAGAAAGAAAGAAAGAAAGAAAGAAAGAGAAAGAAAGAAAGAAAAAGATAAGGGGTAGGGAGATGGTTCAGTCAGTAAAGTGCTTGCCACACAAACATAAGACCAGAGATTGACTCCCCAGCATCTGTGTAAAAAGGCCAAGTATGGTCTGCAACACCAGCATTGGGGAGGTAAAGGCAAGAGATTTCTGGGGCTTGCTCATATTTCTTAAAATAGTTTGATGAGTTGTGCAAAGTTCTTGACAGCCAATGAGAGGCATAAGGCAAATCCAGAGAAGTGAAGGACTCTCCCTTTTTCGTGTCTCCTTAATTTTCCATGTCTTTCTATCCTGCCTCAGTCTGTTCAACTAAATTATACTGTACCCTGTAAAGTAGGATCAGAGAAGCATATGAAAAGCTAAGCCATATCTGCTGATGAAATGCTGAAAGAGCATGTCTTTTTGAGTGTCATTGATATAAGATGCAAAGGGAAGAGCCCATTGGTAATCCTATGAATATAGATTTCTTGTGTTAAAACAAAAAATCACAGCAAATGTAAGCATCTTGTCTTTGCAATTCTAGAATTGGGTGGCACTTTAATCTATAAAATAGAGTGGTCTCACTTGTACATTAGCAAAGCAGTAAATTTTGTGAGCTGGAAAGGAGGAAACTGAGAGAACAGCTGCCTGGTTTGCATCGATTACTTTTTATAAAAATAAGGCTTAAATTAGGAAGGACTTTTTTGTAGACTCATGTGGACTAGGAGTTCCCATTTCCACTAAAAATTGATCTTCTGGAGCAAAATGAGAGAAATATTGCTCTCGGCCAACATTTTTGCACAGTTTCTATTACTTTACCTTTTCTTCTTGATTGTACTTCCTACATATAGTGTCTTTATTATTTTGTTGATTACAGAATTTATCATGAAGGCTTATTTGTAAGTAAATTTTTTATAGTTTATTATTTTATTTTGTGTGTATGAGAGTATTGCCTGCATGTATGTAAGTGCACCCATATCGTGCAGTGCCCATGGAGGTCAGAAGAGGACATTGGATTCCCCTAGAACTGGAGTTAAAGACAGTTGTTAGCTACCATGTGGATACTGGAAATCAAACCTGGGTCCTCTGCAAGAGTAGCCAGTGCTCTTAACTACTGAACCATCTCTCCAGGGCCCAGTAACTTTTTTATCACACATGTTGAAGCCTTTTCAAAATAAATGAATTACAGGAAAGAAAAATCAATTGTGAATAATTTTTAAATAGTTCACAAAATCACTCTTAATGCTATTTAGATTTCCTTAAGTATGCAATACTCGCTTAGCAGTGATGGTCTAGATATAGAAGAGCAATTTTAACATAATAAAGCCTGGTCCTTGCTCTCTAGGAAGCCAGTGCTGTAGCTAAACATGCTTATGATGAGTAACAGGGGGAAAGAATAAGTGGGGTATATTTGAAGTTTGGGCTGGGATCTTTAAGTCCCAGCATTTGAACTTTGGGGGAAGAAAGCAGGTATAGTAGAATGATGTAATGTTGAATGTCAGCTCAATGTTACCCAACTAACACATATAATGAATGAGGTAAAGTAAGTTGAAGTTCCATCAGAACGTTTTTGAAAGCTAAGAAGAGGCTAGCAATGCCAAATATATCATAAAGATCAAAATAAATGGAAGGTTCCACCACAAATGTCAGTTTAGGTGTTAGTCTTTGAAGATGCTATTAGTCCTCGTAAATTTTTTTTTTGGCAAATTAAATAGGTAAAATAAACAAAAGAGACTTCCAAACCACCAAGAAGTTCAGCCTGTCTTCTGAAACTAAAAACCATTTCCTAATCACTGAAATGATCATTGTCTCTGAGACGTACCCCTGCCCTAACATAAGTAAATTCATGCAAGTTTTATTAGAAATAGTGACACTGGTATTTCCAACTTAGATTCAGGTCAGTCACGGTGAGAATGTCAGACGCTCCATTCTCATGCACTCATTCCTACACCGGTGTCTTTTGTCTAATGCCAGGCTTTCTTCCATTGCTTCCATAGCAACCCAGTTTTTCCACTTACCATTCGAAACTCTGCATCATCTGTCAAAGGGGAATTTCCTTATTCTCATCACTCCCAAATCTCTTTCTGTATGGATCTTTTACCCTCAGAAGTCAGAAGATATCTCCCTTTTGCTCTCCATAGCCCCATTTTAACTTAGATGCTCTGAGCTTTTTCTATCCTAGTTCCTTCAGGAATCTTACACAGTTATCCCCTTTCTCTACTGTGTCATCAATTCTCCAGGTTGAATCTTCAAACCTCAACCTCAGTGTCATATACATGAAGAAGACAAAATTATATACTGTATAACTTCCTACATAGCTTATAACTGCTTCTGTAGAAGAGTAACAGATCTGCAAAGTTGCTTCCTTACTGAAGACTCTCCTGATCTCACTGTCCTCAGCCTACTTACTCCTCTCCATTCTACTTGGATTTCCTGGTTGCTCTGATTTGCCAGGCCTAATGGTTATTTTCCTACCATCTTGTTTACGTGATGATCCCCAAGTATTTGAGATTACCAACCATTAATTCCCCAGATTCTCTTCCTGTGGTCCCTTGTGGTAAATGACCAGAAATACACAGTTCTTTAGGAAGTAGCAACTGTCAGATACAGTTGCTCCCTTTCTATGTGTCCTTATCTGGACCTCAAGATCTCACACTGACCTACTTGCTTAATCTTGGAAGTAATGTACCTCAAAAATGGAAGTCCTGGGGATGGGGCTCTACCTCAGGTTTAAAAGCACTTGCTATTCCTCTAGGGGAACTGATCCTGAGTTTTGTTCCCAGCAACCATATCAGGTGGCTCACAACCACCTGTAACTCCAGCTTCAGGGGATCAAATACATTCTTTTGTCCTCAACAGTCAGATGCACGCCGCGCGCACACACACACACACACACACACACACACACACACATAAATAAAAACAAATCTTTTAAAAATTTTGATTCCTAAGTTGTTTCTAGTTACCATGTTACTATGACTATAATCTAGTTTATTTGACATATGTGGGGTTTCCCTAGATAATAAAAATATGAGTATATAAGAAAATTTAAAATCATAAGGTATTACTATAATTATTGAATGGTTGCATGTGATTTTGTTTTTTTCTTTTCTGCCATAGAAAGTTTTAGCTTAAAGACATTTATTTTGACTTTTTAAAAAGAGAAAAATTTACCGAGATTAAAGTATTTTTGAATTAAAACAATACATAGCAGACTTCAGCAAGCATAGATTAATAAATATTGTTTTACTGTATAAAATTGTATTACCTCCATCTTCTTGTAATAAGGTTTTTGCCTTTCTAATAGGTTTCCTAAACGACAAGAAAAATGGAAGCATCTGCAAACCAAATGCAGCCACTGAGTGAGAAGCAAATAGCCAATTCTGAAGGTGGATATGTATGGCAAGTCACTGACATGAATCGGCTACACCGGTTCTTGTGTTTTGGTTCAGAAGGTGGCACTTACTATATCAAAGAGCAGAAGCTAGGCCTTGAAAATGCTGAAGCTTTAATTAGATTGATTGACGATGGCAGAGGAAATGAAGTGATTGAGGAAATCAAGTCATTTAGTCAAGAAGGCAGAACTGCAAAGCAAGAGCCTTTGCTGTTTGCACTTGCCATTTGTTCCCAGTGTTCAGACATAAACACAAAGCAAGCAGCATTTAAAGCTGTTTCTGAAGTCTGTCGCATTCCTACCCACCTCTTTACTTTCATCCAGTTTAAGAAAGATCTGAAGGAAAGCATGAAATGCGGCATGTGGGGTCGTGCTCTCCGGAAGGCTGTTGCAGACTGGTATAATGAAAAGGGTGGAATGGCAGTTGCTCTGGCAATTACAAAATATAAACAAAGAAATGGCTGGTCTCACAAAGATCTCTTAAGACTGTCCCATCTTAAACCATCCACTGAAGGTAAGCTTAGGGGGTTATAGAACAAATACCAAATTTTCATTTGATAGAGCTCTTTTCTAGAATTAGCTTTTTAGATAAAATATATTGTTGATTAATTAATTTAGACATATTTAATGCCAGCCTGAAACTAAATACCTGCCACAGGTAGTCAAGACATTACTCATCAAGAATCATGACAGATTCACAAGTTAATATCCTAAATCTTCAAATGTGGTCACATTAACAAGAATGCTCATCACATGATTATGGTCTGTGAGTGTAGCATGGACAAGAAATCAGAGCTTGAGTAAGCTAAGTAGCTTCTTTTTTTTTTTGAGTGTTCAGTTTTTGGTGGGATGGTTTTTGTCATTGTTTTGGGTATTTTTGTTTTTGAGATAGGGTCTCCCAGTAGCCCTAACTGGCTTAGAACTGACCATGTAGAACAGACTGGCATTGATCCCCCAGAGATCTGCCTGCCTCTGCTGGGGTTAAAGGCCTGCATCACCACGTCCCACTCCAAAACAGCTTCTTTATAACAGGAGCAGAGAGCAAAGCTGCACTACTCTAGTCGGCTGCTTTTTCCCACTCTTCCTAGAGAACACCTGCCATGGAACCTAAAGGCCACCCAAACTAGTGCTGAACTGAACAGTTTGGAACATGAATTGTCTGAAGAGACTTTGGAGAAGTTAGTTACACCTACAATAATCACTAGTCTTAGAGGGGAAATTAAAACCTAAGCATTAATAACAAAGTATAAAATCAACATACTCAAATTTTTACATTTTCTACTCTTTATGTCTTTAACCAAGAAAATTAATCTTTGAGTTTTTAGTTCCTTTCTCTATTAAAAAGGGAGTAAAGAGTTATAAAACTTAGAATTTGGGGGACTAAATGAAATATACATTGAAATCCTTAGCATACCCAATTCCTACCATGTAGTGAGAATGTCTATTGGTCCTTTCACCCCATCACACATGTATTATATTACAGTGGCTTTATGCAGAGAAACTTCAGTAATCTCTAATTTATTGTCTTGGTACAATCACTTGTCTAGAAGTGATCTTTCAAGTGAAATATAAGCAATGTATCACTGCAGATATTTATATACACCGTTTCTCTTATTTATTAAAGCGTACATGTCTCTAAGCAGTTGAATAACCTGAGCATGGCAGCACATGCCTGTAATCTCAGCACCAGAAAGGCTGAGGTAAGAGGAAGAAAGGTTCTAGGTCTAGGCCAATCTGAGCTACACAGTGAGACCCTGTCTCAAAAAGTAAATAAAAAATAATTGAATAATGTAGAAAAATTATTACAGAAGTATGAGTTCTGTACTTCAAAAATAATCACAGATTAATTTGTATTATTTAAGATTTTTCCTGGACATACTGTTTTACTTAAAAAGAAAAAAAAAAAACTTTACATATCATCTTTGCTTCAGTTTAAAGAATATTGCTATTTTTCAGGCTGATAGAAATAGGTACATGTGTAATATTGATTGCATGATATACTGTAAATTATTTAGTTGGTCTCCTATTGGTGACTGTTAAGTGCCTTCCAGTTTAAGTCTTCAAACAGTAGGGAAGGTCTCTGAGTCCTCTGCATTTGAACAGACTGTTGTCAGTGTTATTTTATCTTTGCCAATAGGATGGGTGAAAAATCAAATCTTGTTTTTGGGATTTACACTTTTGAGCCACAGCCCACCTTTTTATATGGTTGCTGATAATTTGTATCTTTTGTGTATATGTGTAGATTATATTGTATCTTTTCCCTTTTGTTTATTTAATTACTTTTTTAAAATTTTATTTATTATTTTTATTTTATGTGTATGCATGTATTGCCTGCATGTAGGTAAGTGCATCTGTGTTGTGCAATGCCTACGGAGGTCAGAAGAGGCTGTTGGATCCTCTGGGACTGGAGTTACAGACAGTTGTTACCTGCCATATGGGTGCTGGGATTCAAACCCAGGTCTTCTGCAAGAACAACCAATGTTCTTAATTGCTGAGCCACCTCTCCGGCCCCTAATTTCTATTTTTTAATATTGATTATGGTCACCAGTCTTTCATTGAACAAGTATGTAGTGAGCACCTACTATTGATGGACATTTTCCTTCTAAGAACTTGGGATACATGTTTATAGATGTTAGTAATTTTTTATTATATACATTGTACATAGTCCAGTTTTTTCTGTCTTTTTTTTTTGAGGGAGAGACTGTTACTGGCATATTAAAGTTTGAGCTTTTAATGCAATCAGATTTACTTGTGTCTTCCTTGGGGTTCTGTGTTAGGTTTCAAAAATCTGTTTCCATCCTAAAATCATAAAAATACGTGTGATTTTTCATAAAATTTTTTTTAACTTTAAAATCTGACCCAATATGAAATGGATATCAGCAGCTAGCTTTATATTTTGTTTGCTGACACTGCCTGTAGTATGGAACAAGTACCGAGCGACAGAAAGACCCCTTATTCCTCGTTGTAATGGAACACATTTGTGTTGAGGATGCAATTATTCTGAGCTTTCTATTTTCAGTCTATAAAGTTCAATTAGAAGATGGTCCTTAAACTTACTCCCACATATAAAATTCTTTCCTTCTAAGTTGCTGGGGCAAAGCTCATGCTAAAGTTTTGTTGACGGCAGTAATATTATATTGACCATACAGGATTCCCTAAGCTCTGTTGAAAAGAAATTTAAACCAACCTTAAACTGCTGAGTATTATGTTAGTGTGTGTTTATAACAGACAAAACAAGTCAAAATGTAATTATTCTAATCAGGTATTTTTTTATGTACCTTTGACTTTAAGGAATTTTTATTTTCATTGGAAAAATAGAGCAGACATTCCTATGTGAGATATACAATCATTTAAAATAATTTTATATTTAAATCTATAAGATAGCAAAAGTCATAATACCATAGAAGTTTCTGCATGTTAGTATTAATTTCTGATGAAATTATCTAAATTAGAGTTTAAAACCAGCACATAGACTCAGCTTTACCCAGAGATATGTTTTCTTTAGCCTATAAAAAAAACATTATAGGGGGTTAAAAAAAGAAACCAAGTGATTTGCCAGTATGTTTTTTAAAAAAACAGAAGACTTCATATAAAAATCCATATTCTGACCTTTTTTCAAATCAGCTGATCATGGTACATGCTGGGGTTTGAAACTAGAGTCTCACAGATGCTAGGCAAGTAACTCTACAGAGCACTGAGCTATATCCCAACCCCTTTAATATTTTTTATTATTTATTTTGAGCTACCAGTATTAGACTGAAGGCCTCATTCATGCTTGGTAAATTCTCTGCCACTGAGCTGTATCTCCCACCCTTGAACTCACTTTGTAATTCATTTAGGTCTTGAACTCAGTGCCTGTGCCACCAGACCTGGCTCAAGACTGTTCTTGAAAGTCCAGTTTTTGGCAGCACTAAGCCAATGCATGGCAAAAACACATGTCAGTACACGGGCTCTGTTCACAAAGGTCCTAATGGACATCACCATGGCCTGTTTCTGTATTTTACCTGTCTTTCTCTTATGATCATTTGAATTTGTTAATCTCCACCCTTACACATCTAGAGACTAAGAGCTAGAGAAACAGACATCAACAGAGTATAGGCTAGTACACAGATGTTCTCACTCCAAACTTCTTTCTCCTAGTAAACAAATTATTAAAAGGATGAAAAAATTCTTTTCCTTTTTTTTAACTGGGTTGTAATAATTTCTGCTATTAAACAATCAAATTACCTGTCCATACTTGTTCTCCACTTTTCATAAATGCATATTTACTCAGAAGCAGAAGGACAAATGAGTATGCTATTATTTGGAATAGATCTGTGCTCCTGTGAGTTGTGAGATTATGGCCCTGAACTGGGCATTGTCTATGAAGTTTCTAATGCTAGTATCAAAAATGCCTCTTTAAGACAATTACTTAGACTTTGAAGGTTTTGGTTCCCCCTCCCCCCATACCTAGAGAGTAATGGTGAAATAAGTGAAATTCCCTCACACCATTTGCTTAAATGTGTTTGTTATGTAACAGAGAGTAGCATCCCACTTTAAGGGAGTCAGCTCCTGTCTATCTGGTTAAGCTGGATCATGATGTATTCTTGAGAAATGTCTATTTTTCACTTGGTAATCCTACTTGCCTTTTCAATGCTTTATCTTGTTAAAGGACTTGCTATTGTGACCAAATATATTACAAAGGGTTGGAAAGAAGTCCATGAACTGTATAAAGAAAAAGCACTTTCTGTGGAGACTGAAAAATTATTAAAGTATCTGGAGGCTGTAGAGAAAGTGAAACGTACAAAAGATGAACTGGAAGTCATTCATCTAATAGAAGAACACAGATTAGTTAGGGAACATCTGCTAACAAATCACTTGAAGTCTAAAGAGGTGAGTAAATTATTTCGAAAGAGAAAAACCTTAGGTGCCAGGCCCTGGGTTCAGTCCCCAGTCCCACCAAAAACAAGAGAAGGACGCTATGGTTCAACTATTAAAGCACTTGCAGCACAAGCAAGCAAGAATGGGCCGGCCACAGTTCAGATGCCCAGAACTCACATAAATGCCAGGTGAGAAGGCAGACACAGGATTCTGAGATGGGATCCCCTGAGCGAGGTGGCCAGCAGGACTGGCCATATCATACAACAAGGAGCTCTGGGTTTCAATGAGAGGCCCTGCCTCAAAAAGAAAAAGTAAAGAGCTATTAAGGAAGATTCCCAGATCAACCTCAGTGCTGTACACACACCTGCAACACATATGCATGCACACCATGCACATATACATGAAAAGAAAAAGCAGGAATTAGCCAAATATATCTTTAAATTAATATTTATTATAACTATTCACCACAAACATGATACCAAATGTAGTAGTTTTGGGGTTGGTTCTACTACACACACAAAAAATGCTGCTTTAAAATTTTTTTTCAGAGATTCATGAATTTCCTCCATAAATATGCTTTACTTTCTAATAACAGATTGGCTTTTTCATAAGCCTTTGATAGGTTGTCATTCTGCAAGTACATTAAGCCCTAAATAAAAATTTTACAGAATATACTTCTAATATTGTTGATACAGACATTATACTGATTCCCCTCAATTTTTTGTATTTCTCTCTGTGCTGTTCCCCTTCAATTTTTATATTTCCTCCTGTAGGTATGGAAGGCTTTGTTACAAGAGATGCCACTTACTGCTTTGCTAAGGAACCTGGGAAAGATGACTGCTAATTCAGTGCTTGAGCAAGGAAATTCTGAAGTATCTTTAGTATGTGAAAAACTGTGCGATGAAAAGCTACTTAAAAAGGTATGCCTTATCAGTGGCCTTTGTTAGCTACTAACTTTAAAAACTTGGCTCTCAAGTATTCTAAGATTTTTCTCATGACAAATTGCAGTTTGATTCTTTAGTCTGTTAATACTTGTTCTTTATTAAATGTTTATTACTTCTAACATAAAAATCTAAAGAAGACCCACCTTGCTACATTTTATTTGAATTTTGCAGTTACCGTCTGTCTTTTCTTGTTTCTAGGCTCGTATACATCCATTTCATGTTTTAATTGCATTAGAAACTTACAAGACAGGTCATGGGCTCAGAGGAAAACTGAAATGGAAGCCGGATGAAGAAATTTTGCAAGCTTTGGATGCTGCTTTTTATAAAACATTTAAGGTAATAGTTTTATTTTTGCTCTTTTTTTTTTTTTTTTTTTTTTGGCCTTTTTGAGATAGGGGCTCCCTCTAGCCCCAGCTGGCCTAGCCCTCACTATGTAGACCAGGCTAGCCTTGATCTCAGAGACCCACCTTCCTCTACCTCCCGAGTGCTAGGACTAAAAGCATGCGCCATCATACCTGGCTTATTTTTGCTTTTTGTAAAAAAAAATTCATGGGTTACTATGTTTTGTGAGAACACATTCTAATGGCAGTGCTGTTTTTCTTTAATTTGTGTGAAAGTGACCACAGAATTAATGTTCTAGTTGATGCATGAGTCTCTTACTTTTGAGTAGCCACTACTTATCCTAAGGTCATTTTGATAATTTCTAAGATCATTTTGATAAATTACTAAATTTGAGAATTTGCATTTCTGTGGGATCGTCTGACTTGTTCCTCTTTTCTGTTTTCTTATTTATTGGTAGATGGGTCTCATCAGTCTTGATAATCTTTCTTTTTTTTAAGTAACTAATTTATTAAGAATTTCATAACATTCACATAAGGTGTTTTGATCAAATCCATGCCCACTCCCTCCCCTCCAACTCCTCCCATATCTCCCCATCACTTTTTTCTGATAAGTGATAAGTGATTTATTGATGACTCACCTACCAATAAATAAGAAAACAGAAAAGAGGAACAAGTCAGATGATCCCACAGAAATGCAAAAGAATACTTCATGTACTCTTTCTTCTTCTTTGACTTATTTATTTTTATGGGGCTTTTAGCTACTCTAACGTTCCTCCCTCTGAAGAGGTAGCCGTAAAATCTTTTAAGGATTAGATACAAGCTCCCAAATACTTTTGACATTTTTGGCCTTTGGAACAGAGTATGTTGCTAAGAGGCCCAAGGACATTGTGAGTTTTAGCCAAGAAACTGGCTACTTTTCTTTGGGGTCTTTTTATACTAACTGCCTAGCCAGTTCCTACCTCCTATTCTTATCACACCATCCTCTGAAGAGGTTACCCAAATTGCCAATAGGAAATTGGGACACAGACCTCTCTGGCTTCTTCCATGCTGAACAGGGATGCAGCGTGAGGCAACCCCCTTCAGTGGGTCTATTGAAAAGACTCCCAAATTGCACAACTCTGATCTCTGAAGGAAAAAGAAAGTCCTTGACTAGTGAATAGGAGATGTGAAGGAGAAGTAAAGGCAAGAGTAATTAGCATTACAAGTTCTAGACAGGGAACTAGAAAAAAGTCAGAACAGAGCAATTTTCAAATGTTCATATGAAAGTCCATTGGAATTTCTTGACAAGAGCTTCCAAAAGCATCCCTCCTCATTTTTCTTTTGTCTTCCAAGGCTGGACTCTAGAATGATGGATTCAGGATTTGCTTTCAGGTATTTTGATAGTTGGAATGGTTAGAATCAGCATCAGTTCCCTCTCCAAGGCTTCTAGATAGGGAGAGAAAAACAAATTTATCCATCATTTTAGAACAACAACTGGTTGTCTCCCATAGCTGGGCACTACAGTATTGGAGACCAAGATTTGAAGTCTTACGATAATCAATTTTTCAAGATGAAAATCCCAATCAGAGCTTTAAGTTCAAGGGTTTTTTGTTTTGTTTTGTTTTGTTTTATTATTTTTATTTTATGTGTATGCATGTATTGCCTGCATGTATGTGAGTGCACCCATGCTGTGCAAAGCCATGGAGGTCAGAGGAGGGCTTCAGATTCCTCTGGAACTGAAGTTTAGTATAGTTCATAGCCACCCTGTGGGTGCTGGAATCAAACCTGGGTCCTCTGCAAGAGCAGCCCGTGCTCTTAACTGCTGAGCCATCTCCCAGCCCTCAAGTTTTTTTATTTCAATTATTTCTCTCTTTTTTCATTTGTTTTTTGTTGTTGTGTTGTGACAGGGTCTCCCTAGTCCCAGTCCATCTGGAAGCCACTATGTGAACCAGGCCAGCCTCAATCTCACAGGGATCTGTCTGCCTCTGCTTCCCAAGGGCTGGGATTAAAGGCATGCTTTTTCTTGATACACAACAAAACCTAGCATCAAAAATCAACAGCAAATTAAAAGGGGTATAAATAATCACCAAGTGACATTTATCCCTGCTGTATAAAAGATGTTTAGATGTTTCCACATGAGAAAACCAACCTGTCAATATAATCCCAGTCAGTCAAAGGGCAGACCTTAGTCTCAATTGATGCCAAAAAAGCATTTGACAAAATTTGACACCCTTTCATGATTTTAAAAAACAAAACAAAATCAATAAAATACTTAATAATAAAATAGAAGTGGACTCCCTCAACATAATTAAGTTCATGTTTTTTTAAAAATCATAGATATCATCATACTCAATACTGAACAATAAAAAGCTTTCCCATAAGATCAGGAATAGGATATTCACTTTCTCCATTTCAATTCTACATAGTTCAGAAGGTTGTAATAATTACACAAGAAAAAAGGAGTATGAACATCCAAATTGTTCATGATCATTCTTATATGTAGAAAACCCTAAAAAATGCACGCATACACACACACACACACACACACACACACACACACATTAAAACATAGTACAAATGTAGGATAAAAAGCAATGCATTAAACAAAGAAATCATCAGGTGGACCAGGTATGGTGAACTATACCTGTAATCCTAGCAGTTGGGAAGTGGACACGAGGATCAGGAGTTCAAGGTCATCTTCAACAACATAGCAAGTTCAAGGCCATCCTGGGCCACCTGACACCCTGTCTCAGAAAACTGAAGGGGAAAAAAAGTAAGTAAATCCAAATAAATCAGTTTTATACAGTATTGATGAACAGTTTGAAAAGGAAATTTAAAAAATACTAACATTTATAGTAGCATACAAAAAGACAGAAATAAACAGTAATGCTAGGCACAGTTGTACACTGAAAACTAAAATGTTGCTGAAAGAATAAGACAAATGGAAAGACCTCCATGTGCCTACTCTGGAAGACAATGTTAAGGTGACAATATAATCCAAAGCAATCGACACAATCCTTTTCGAAGTCCCAGTGACATGTTTTGCAGAAAGAAAAAATTCATATAAAATTTCAAGTGACTCCAAATAAATCTGAAAAAGCAAATTTGGAGGACTCATGTGTGTGGATTTCAAAACTTAACTACAAAGTGGCAGTGCAGAAGCACTACTGTCAAAGGGAGATATGAAAACCAGAGGAGTAGAATGGGGGCTGGAAACACACTGACACATATGGGCAGTTGATTTTTTAGAAGGATTCCAGGGTTAGTTAATTAGAAAGGACAGTCTTCAAGAAATGATGCTGTAAAACTGCATATTTGCATTCAGAAGGAGCAAGTTGGACAGCATACAAAAATTATTTCGAAATAGATCAGTGGCCCAAATTTTAAGTGCTAAAAACTAGAAAAATCCAAAAGCACAGAAAACAACAATTAAATGAATTGGACTTCAAAATGTACAACCTGTGTGCATTAACAGGACATAAAGAAAGTGGGAAAAGTATTGCATAATGGGAGAAAATATTTGCATATTATATCTCTGATAAGAGTTTAACCAGACTGTAAAATGCCCCCTAATTCAATAGCAAAAGTATAAGCCAGTTTAAAAATGGATGAAGTATTAGTATTTTTCCAAAAATTACATAAGTGACCAATAAGACATGAAAAGGTGCTTTAGTCCTCAAGAAAATGCAGATCAGAACCACAATGAGATACCACTTTGTACCTAATTGAATAGATGGCTCAATGGTTAAGAGCATTGGCTGCTCTTGCAGAGACCCAGGTTCTATTCCAGCACCCACATGGCAGCTAACAACTGTTTATAACTCCAGTTCAAGGGGATCTAATGCCTTCTTCTAGCCTCTGTGGGCATTGCATGCGTGTGGTGCATATACATATATGCAGGCAAATATTCATGTACATAAAATTAGGTAAATAAGTCTTTTTTTAAAAATCAAAAATAGGGGCTAGAGAGATGGCTCAGTGATTAAGAGCACTGACTGTTCTTGGAGAGAACCCAGGTTGAGTTCCCAGCACCCAAATGGCAACTAAGAACTCCAGTTCTAGGGGGTCCACCACTCTCTTCTGACTTCCAAGGGCATTGCACAGTATGGGTGCACTTACATATATTCAAGCAATACATGCGTACACACAAAACAAAATAAAAATGTTTGGTTTTATTTTTTTAAAGCAAAAAGTAAGCCAGGCATTGTTTCACATGCCTTTAATCCCAGCACTCAGGAGGCAGAGGCAGGCAGATCTCTGAGGTGGAGGCCTTCTGTAGCCTCAGGGAGACCTGTCTCAAAAAACCTAGGGGAAAAAAAAAAAAAAGCAAAAAGTAACCAGTATTGGGAAGGATGTGAAAAAATCAGAATCTGTGTGTATTATTGATGAAAATGTAAAAAGTAGCCACTGGGGGTTAAAAAAAAAAAACAGGCTCAAAATATTAAACATAGAACACTAGATATAGTGGCACATGCCTTTAATTCCTATACTGGGAGTAGAGGGAGGCATGGCAGTCAGATTGCCACAAGTTCAAGGCCAGCCTAGCTATATAGGAACACCCTGTCTCAACAACAAAACATAAAATTACCATGTTATCCAGCAATTCTACCTCTGTGATATGCCCCAAAGGATTAAAAAGAGGTGCTAGACCATGTATTTGTAGACCAGTGTTCATGACAGCATCATGCACAATAGCCAGAAGGTGGAGATAATCCAGGCGCATTCTATGACTGTGTTATGTGGGGTACTTTTGCTGTACCAGAAAAAGTATAGACAGTGCAAGGACTAACAGAAGATTTGCCTGGTCTGCTAATAAACTTAGTTACTGCTTAATAAACTTTCTGTACATGATAATGAATCTTCTGGAAATAGAGGCCATGGTTATGCATTGTGAATATATTTAATGCCACTGAATTACACACTTTAAAATGGTTTAACACAGAGCCAGGCATGGTGGTGCATGGCACACACCTTTAATCCCAGCACCTGAAAGGCAGAGGCAGGTGGGCTCTGTGAGAGCAAGGCCAGACTGGTCTATATAGTGAGTTCAGTTTAGCTGGGGCTACAGGGAGACCCTGTCTCAAAAAAACCAAAAAAGAAAGGTTTAACAGTAAATTTTGTGATTATCTTTTACCACAGTTAAAAAAAAAATTCCTAGAAATTCTTGTTTTACTTCAGTGAAAAAAAGTATGTTTCATTTTGTTTCATTTTTTGCAACAAGATCCCCCTGTAGCCCCACCTGACCTGGAACTCACTATGTAGACAGGCTGGCATCAGTCTCACAGAGATCAGTTGCTTCCTCCTCCAGAGTGCTGCAGTTAAAGGTGTGCACCACCACACTCAGCATGAAAAAAGTTTTTTAAATATAGGAGCATAGCTTCTTTAAGTAATATTATTAAATAGATTACTTTGTTTCCTCATTTTATCAATAATAAGTGTTAAGCACTTTTAAATAGTAGTCATTTAATTTGTGATTCAAAAATCCAGCATTTTAAAAAAAATTTTTATTTATTATTTTTCTTTGTTTTATGTGTATGCATGTATTGCCTACATGTAGGTAAGTGCACCCATATCGTGCAATGCCTGCGGAGGTCAGAAGAGGCTGTCAGAGTTACAAAGTTGTTAGCTGCCATGTGGGTGCTGGGATTTGAACCCAGGTCTTCTGGAAGAACAACCAGTATCTTAACTGCTGAGCTATCTCTCCAGCCCCCCCCCCCCCAAAATAATCCAGCATTTTTTCTGGGAGCCTTTTGATTGAAAGATAAGGAAATATGATTTTTTGTGATTTATTCTACTTATAATTTCCTTGTCTTCTTTAATGATTATTTTGTTTTCTGTTTAGACTGTTGAGCCGAGTGGAAAGCGTTTCTTGCTAGCTGTTGATGTCAGTACTTCTATGAACCAAAAAGTTTTGGGTAGTATACTCAACGCTAGTACCGTTGCTGCAGCAATGTGCATGGTGAGATCACCTAGAACTGTTCCAGCTTCCACCCCTCCAGAAATGCTTACTGCAGAGTGAAACTGTAGAGTTCAGTATCATCAAGAACTTGGTTTTCACTTATTTTGTCCTTTCAACTTATGTGACATTCATCATTTTGTATCTAAACACACTTGAATAAAACAAAGTTTTAATTGTACTGAAAAGGCATGTCCAAAGAATGATCAGAATTGAGCTGCTAAATTTTATAACAAAAGATTAAATGTCACTAGTATTTGGAGAAATAGATGATGTTTAGGAAAAAAATTTAATGATAAACAAGTTTTTAAAAAATCAAGAAACTAATAATAGGCACTAGGAAATTTCAGTTCTCGCCCATCACTGAGTAGTAGGTGATGCAGGCTTTGCACTGCTGAGGCTTTATTCCTAATTAGTAAAATGAGAAGAATATTTCTTTACAGTTGCCTCAAAGTATTGATGTAGATACCACTTTCTCTGTAAGACTTTGGGAATAATGCTTTTTTATTTCATTTATTCATTTAATTGCGTATGTGGTGGGAGAGGTTGGGGAAGGGAGAGGGAGGTGTATGGCAGTCAGAAGGCAACTTTTGGGGTCAGTTCTCTCCTTCCATCATGTGGGCTAGAGGAAATGAACTCAGGTCATCAAGCTTGATGGCAAGTGCCTTTACCCACTGAGCCATCTGGCCCTTGAATAGTGTTTGAAAGAGTCTACTCTGAAACACAAAAGTACAATTTTTAATTGTTTTTATTTTCTGCAGTTATCACCCATCACCCCCATCATTGAGCACCAAGTGAGGCACGCTTCTGCACCTCTGTGGCTTTATTCCTAATTTAGTAAAATAAGGAGACTGTATCTTTACTTGCCTCAAAGGAATATCATAGATGTAGCATTTTTATAACTTGGAAATAATAAATCCCATAGTGTTTCTTTCAAAGATAAAGTTGTATAAACTTTAAGAGACTTTATATCTCCCCAGTCTGCTGAAATCATGACATTGAATTTTTCAGGTGGTCACACGAACAGAAAAAGAATCTTCTGTAGTTGCCTTTTCAGATGAAATGGTTCCATTTCCCGTGACTATAGATATGTCCTTACCACAGGTTTTAGTGGCCATGAATCAAGTAAGAAACTGTTTCATTAAGTTTACTTAACATGTCTTGTATAGATTTTGTGCTTATGGCATGCACAATATTAATTTGTAAGAAGAAACTGTACTAATTTCTAACATGCACTAGATCAAATATATGTGTATTTCCTAGCATAGAGAAAGCCTATGTATTGGCTCTAAATAAAATGATACTTTAAGAATATAATGCCTTTAAGTATTTAATAATTTCAGGCATGTGATAGACACTAAAGCAATTTTTTGGTATTACCATTCTTTTTTTTTCTGAGACAGATCCCTGCAGGTGAGACTGATTGCTCTCTTCCAATGATCTGGGCCCAGAAGACAAGCACAGCTGCTGATGTCTTCATAGTATTCACTGATAATGAAACCTTTGCTGGGGATGTCCATCCTGCTGTTGCCCTGAAGGAGTATCGAAAGGTAAAGCAAACTCTTCTGTTACTGTTTGACACCCAAATGATACAACCTTCTCTTTCAGTATGGGGTGTATGTGTGTTTTTAAGAACTCCTGGGCCAGTTGGGCTCAACAGTACTTAAAAATAATAAAAAGTAGGCACAGAATTATTTACTTAAACCAGTTCCATTGCAAACAATAATGTTTTGCTTTCTTATTTTTTTAAGACAGGGTCTTACTGTGCAGCTAGCCCTGGCTGTCCTGAAACTCACTCTAGACCAGACTGACCTTGAACCCAGATCTGCCTTTTCCTGCCTCCTGAGTACTGGGATTAAAGGCATGCACCACCACTCTGAACCATGCCAACACATTTTTTTTTTTTAATTTACTTTTATTTTACTTGTGTGAGTGTTTTTCCTGCATGTATGTAAGTGCACCCATGTGATATAGTGCCCATGGTGGCCAGAAGCAGGCGTTACAGCCCCTGGAACTGGCAGTCTTAAAGGTTGTTACCCACCACATCTGTGCTGGGAACTGAACCCAGGTCCTCTGCAAGAGCAGCCAGAGCACTTAATTGAGGAGCTATCTCCCCAATCCCCTACCTAATACTTTTTGATAATCGCCAAAGTATTTATTCAACTTCAGCTGTTTTTTTTTTAATATTTATTTTTATTGCATGTGTATGAGTGTTTTGCCACATGTAAGTGCACCCATGTCTTGCAAAGCCCTCAGAGGTTAGAAGAGGACATCGGATCCCCTGGAACTGGAATTATGGGTTGTTAGCTGCCATGTGGATGCTGGGAATTGAACCCAGATCTCTGGAAAAGCAGCCAGTGTTCTTAACTGATGAACCATCCATCCCCATTTTTGGTTTTCTTTAACATGGGGTCTCCCTGTAGCTCCAGCCAACCTGGAATTTGCTATGTAGACCAGGTTGGCCTGAATCTCAGAAGATCCACCGGCCTCTGGCTCCCAAATGCTGGGATTAAAGGCAGGTGCCACCATGCCCAGCAATTTTTTTTTTTTAAATGATAACATTGGGAGGCTGGAGAGATGGCTCAGCAGCTAAGAGCACTGACTACTCTTGCAGAGGACCCAGGTTTGATTCCCAGCACCCACATGGAGGCTATGAACTGTCCTTAACTCCAGTTCCAGGGGCATCCAAAGCCCTCTTCTGACTTCCTCAACATTGCATAGCACAGGTGCACTCACATACATGCAGGCAATACACACATACAGATAAAATAAAAATAATAAAATATTTAAATAATACATTGTACTCCTTGAAAAATTATTCATTTGAGTTTAAAGAACTACGTAAAATTAAAGTTAGTCTTACAGTCTACATTCTATATCTATATTCTAAACTTTTCCTTATTGGCTTTTCTCAGATGATAAAAATGTTCTATTGCTTCTCTGTCCAATGTGAGAACCATTAATTACATGGGACTGTAGAGCACTTAACATGTGACTTATGTAAGGAGAAGCACAAACAAGCCATGTTATAAGTGTGGTTTTCCTACCAGCTTTCCTAGCTATGTCAGAATTCCCAGACCTTATCTGTCATCTGCTGAGTCAGATTCTGTCCGTAGGGCTCAGGATTCCCATGAATGCTTAATTTTAAGAGCCATACATGAGGGAATAGAATTTGGGCTAACAGTCTAAATAATGATTAGTCCTGAGTCTCTTCTGCTAGTTTTGGATCTGAACAAATTAGTTAACAGGTAAATGTCATAGTAAGTAATGGTACTTAAACTTTTAAAGTTAGTACAACAGTTATATTAGGCATGGTAGCTTATGTCTGTGATCCTAGGTCTCAAGAGACTGAGACAGAAGAACCACAAGTTTGAAGCCAGCCTAGGCCACACAAGGAGTTCAGGACCAATCTGGGCTACATATGTAGTGAGACATTGTCTCAAATTAAATAAATAAATGAATGAATGAATGAATGAAGGCTGGGAATGTAGCTCAGTTAGTACTTGCCTAGCATACATGGCACTCCCCAACACTCCATAAAGCTAGGCTTGGTGGCATATGCCTGTGTAATGTCAGTATTTGGAAGGTAGAAGCAGGAGGATCAGAAGTTCAAGGTCATCCTCACCTACACACCGTTTGAGTTCAGCCTGGGCTACATGAAACCCTGTCTCAAAAGTAAAGCAAAACAATTACATTAGGTATATTATTTAATAGATTGATTATAGTTTCTAACAGTGTGTCCTTTCATTGATTTTGGGGGGGTGGTATTTTCTTTAAAATTTAATGTAGAAGTACTGAGACTGGGAGTGTAGCTCAGTAGTTCAGTGGTACAGAGCTTGCCTAGCAATTGCAAGGTCCTGGATCGGATCCCCAGCACAAAAGTAGGGCAGGAATTAAAGAGAGATATGCATGCAAAACACTTACATGCATACAAAACACTCATACCCATAAAATATAAATCAAAAAATTTTTAAAAAGAAAAAGATTGACCAAAAGAAGCTTGCACATAGAAAGGTTTGACAGATTTTAGTCTTAATTTTGAAGGGTTTTTGTTTAGTTTTTCCTTTCAATTTTTATATGTATTTGCTCTTTCCTATGTTTTTTTTTCTTTCTACAGAAAATGGATATTCCAGCTAAATTAATAGTTTGTGGAATGACATCAAATGGCTTTAGCATTGCAGACCCAGATGACAGAGGCATGTTGGATATGTGCGGCTTTGATACTGGTGCTCTGGATGTAATTCGGAATTTCACATTGGATATAATTTAACTATAAGCACCAGCATGATCTCAGATGTCCACTGCTGTCAGTGGATATCATAGAACATACACAGTTACTTCCCAGCTAACGGCAGTACACTGAAAAGTGGAGATCAGTGAGATGGAAATATACTTTGCCAAGGACAGAAGGAAAAGCACATTGGACCCAAAGGTACATGTATTCAGCTAGCTCTTGGGAAATAGCTTCAGGATACTGTAGCATCGTCCTCTAATAGAAAACGTCCTTAGAGACACTGTATAGTAGTCACATTTTACTTTGGTAAGTAACACTTTTGGATCTCACTTGTGTTAAGTACAAAAGTGTGAGTGAGTAGTCCCACATCATGTCTCTTGTTTGAGAAGTGCTTGTTTTCTTAAATGTTTTCATTGGAAAAGGACAGCTTTGATGACGTCCAAATACTCTGAAATGCACTAGACCATGCAACTGTGATAGAAGATGAACCTCATGTGGTAAACTTTTATACCAAGGGGTAAAAAAAAACTAAGACATTTGATTAAATTATGAATGAGTTTTACAAATTCCTTTCAGAGTTTTCTAAGGTCATATAAACGACAGCTTTCTTATTCCATGAAAAAGGTATTTTTTATTTCAGGTGTTATATTTGTACTTGTAGAATTTGTACCATTTGGCCAAAACATGATGGAAAATCCTAAAAGACTTGGTTACCTTCCTGTAGGCTGAGGAATTTGCTTTGTTTCATTGTATTTTATTGCCATGAGTAGAGATAGAACTTAGTCATTTCTTCTAAATTACAGCATCTTTTGGTGTAGTTAGGCTTTCTTATTTTCATATTCATAAATGAAAATTAAATGTTTAACACATTTAGTTTCCCCATCTATTATCTTGAACATATAACAATTAAAATTTCAACTATACAGAGGTGTCTTTCTTCATACTCTTGAAATAGGAATAATTTAAATTACCTTTAACTATTTTTTGTATTTTCTAATTAAATGTCTGTAGTCTCCTCTGTCCTATATCATTGTCTATTATGTTTTCACAGACTTTTTCTGATAACATAAAGAAATAATAAAGAAAGCTAGGTTCTTCAAGTTTAAAGGCAATTTTAGAGTAGCCAACTAAGAACTAAATTAGTCCATGTAGGAAATTTTTAAAATATTTTTGGTATATTAGACTTCCTTTTCATTATACTAACTTGCATTACTTTCTTGAGCAATTATCTTGTTTTCATTAGGAGGTTTAGCATAGAAGCAGCCTATTGAAATGCCAGTGTCTTTTCTCATAATTTTATAATGGTATCTATGGTAGTTTATATTAAAACTTTAATTTTTATGCATTGCTCTTTAAATATTAAAGGTTTAATAGGGGCTTATAAAGCCCTTCTCACTTTCTGTGAAAAATCAAACACTAGTAAATGTAAGTTATATAACCTTAAGTTTGGCAATTGGAAGTTTTATATTTGGGACAAAGGGGACTTTGGTAGTGTGAGGATTTGTGTACATATTTTCTGCTGAGAAATTTAGGCTCTGCGAATAAGAAAATGTTCCAGCAGATGTATTTGACATATTAATGTGGTTTGATATGTCATTCTTTCAAGACAACTGGCAGCAATTTTAAACATTATTTACCTGAGACATTTTTGATCAGCAAAGACAGTGGCACCTCCCACTCCAAGTGAGCCTTACTTCTGATGTTCTGTCAAGGAGGGGTTAGTATCTTAACTACTTTTGAGATATAAAAACTTTATGTTAAAATTGACTGTAGCATTAAACATCCTAAATTACATGAGAGCTATTGAATCCTTTAAACCCAGAATTTTCAGAAATTAGTAATTATAATATGGTCTAACTTATTAATCCTAATTAAAATACTACTTGGAATATTACATAAAAGCTTATTTTTTCAATTATATATTGTTCAAATTGTGCATTTAGGTAAATAAAGTATGTCTAGGAGCTAGCATTTAATCCATCAGGTAAATAAGATTAGAGGTGACCTTTTTGAAGTACTTAGGTAGGCCTAATTAAATAGATTTGGATGGATGGATGGATGGATGGATGGATGGATGGATGGATGGATGGATGGAAGGAAGGAAGGAAGGAGGAAAAAGAAGGTGATTTTTATTTTCAAAACATTAAACTTCAGAGCTGAAAGAAACTTAGAATCTTTAAATCTACCATTCTGATTTTGGTTAGATAACCAGTGTCTAGGACCATATGATTCTGGGGCAATGTAGCCTGGGAAGCTCAGCCTCTTCCTTTCAGTCCAACTTTCCTTTTACATACACAGGGATGGAACACACAGTCTTTTACCTTAGTTACATATTAGGAAATAATGTATATGCATGATTGCTTTAGAAAATTGTTGAACATGTATGATTTTTTAATTTGTAGTAATTCTCAAACACAGTTATGTTGTATTAGAACTATGTAATATAGACCTATAGAAAGACTTTACCTCATTAAGCATAGAATATACTCAAATGGTAAACAAATTTTACTTTCCAAATTACTTTTAGGGTTACTGTTAAATAAATATCATGGAAAATACTACTTTGAAAAACAATCTTAAAAAATAAATTTATTTCCAAGATAATGTGTAAATATTTCCAGATTTCAGTTGTTATTGATAAAACACTAATCTTTTTTATTAGTGGTGATTTCTTGGAAATTCCATTTATTAACACTGTTATTTAGTGATTGTTTTTTATGAGAGTTTTAGTAAGGCAGGATGCTAGTGAATGGAATGTAGTATTACCCCTTTGGAACCTCTTTTGCTTTCTTAAATGTACTGTGTGTTTATAGAGAACCAGTTTAACTTATGTGATTCAGTCTTGCTAGGTTCACAAAGTAACACCCCTTATGCTTGGAGATAATAGAATCAGTAGCTTAATATTTACCTAAAATTAAAACTGGAAAGGAGGGCTTGCAATACAAGTTAAAATTTCCTTTTTAATTAAAAATACTAAGATGTCATTATTGTCTGATAAAAAGAAAGAACTATATTTCAAGTCAAGATCCTTTTGGAAAGACAGAAAAACTCATACTCAGAACAGCATACTCTTACTAACATCTGCTTAATAGTCTTTTCAAATAACAAGTCTACAACTGACAGAATACTATTGGCAGGGTTATGTCTCACTTTTCTAGACTTTAGAAAAATTCAATTCTTTTGGAAAGAACAGAATACGGGAATAAATTTGAGGCTATAATCATTAAGAAACACCTTTAGAAGTACAGTAAAGCTATGCCTAAGCAAGAAACGAAGGTTAAATCATTGTAAGTTATATTTCTTTTTCATTTGACCTAAAGATACTACCATAGCAAGATGGCTTAATGAGTAAAGATACTTACCACCAAGCCTGATGACCTGGGTTCAATCCCTGGAACCCATGTAGTAGAGGAAGAGAATCAGTACCTGTAGTAAATGTCTCCACATTTACCCCATGGCACTTATGTGCATCCATACACTCACACACAAAATAATAAATGTAAAAGTTAGAAAAGATTTTTAAAAAGATACTGCCACAGAGTTAGTGGGTAAGTGATACACTTGTAGTAAAAGTAATTAAAAAATGAACAATCTGGGGCTGGAGAGAGGGCTCAGCAGTTAAGAGCACTGACTGCTTTTGCAGAGGACTGGGTTCGATTCCCAGCACCCACATGGCAGCTATGAACCATCCTTAACTCCAGGTCCAGGGAAATACGAAGCTCTCTTCTGCCTCCCGCAGCATTGTGCAACACGGGTGCACTCACATACATGCAGGCAATACATTGTTCATACACAGAAAATAAAAATAATAAAATATTTTTTAAATTAATTTAAAAAATGAATAATCTAGTCTTGAAATGGGTTGATTTTATTAAGATGAAAACTGTCCTCTAGAGAAATGTCAAACAGACTCAGTATAAAGAACACAAGTGAGAATCTGAACAGGTGTGAGGTGCTGCCGTGAAGCAAGGCAGCAGTTACTGCTTGAGTTTGGCCTTGTGTCTCCCTCATACCTGCTCCTTCATCTCATTCCAGGAAAGATTCTTTTAGGCCTAGTTTTCTTTTTCTTTTGAAAGTCTTCTCACATTTTTGTCCTTTTTCTAGTTTGATCTAATTGGATAATAAAATGAATGGCAAGAAAGTCATCTACGTTCAGGTTTAGATTGATCTTTTGCAGATTCTTTTTTTATTTTACACAGATTTAAGAAAATAATTTCCAAATTATTAAAGTAATAACTGAGTTGACAGATTTTCCTCCAAAATCAAGTTATACTGTATATATTCCAGAAATTTTATGACCATTCAATAAGATGAGTTATTCAGGATTTGTTTGTAATTAGAGATAAACGTACTTGCATTGAAAAGAGGTATTCTGCTACATGAGCACTGCAATAATTGGCTACTCTTTCAGAAGATGACATCTGTATCCTCATGTTTCCATAATCATAAAGACTACTGTTTGGTTATTGAAGTCATCACTGAGTATATACATGCACACATATAAGCTTTTAGTATAAATAACTTACATTGACATTCAATATTGTTTTAATTGGTAACTGTATTTGCTTGTGAAAATTATTATGAACTTAATTCTAAAGTTAATTATAAAGTATTTTTCATATAGAAAACCAGTAATGTCACTAAGTGTACTATTTGAATAAAATTATAAATGGCACATATTCCTAAACCTAAAAACAAGAAGATATATTAGAAAATGATAGAAAGCAAGATAATGTTGAAAGAGTCTAGTTCTGAAGTTGAGGTGGTTATTTACAGTGAGAATGATTTGTAAATATAATGAAGATATGCAAATGCTGTTTCTGATCCTGTGGAGATTTTTTTGCCTTCATAAGTGAATTTTAATTTTAAAATCTCTGAACTGCACTTTTTACAAGTTAGCAGAATCCATACCTGAAAAAAAAAAAAAGAAACAGCAAAAGATTTCTGCTGTTTTCACTTTACTATATATATACTTGGATTGTTTAATGTAGTGAACATATTTCATATCACCATATATAATCAGATTATTTAAGTGCAAATGTTACATTAAACCTTGTATTTAAATGACTCTTCAAGCTGTTTGAAGTGTAAACTGGAGCCCCTTTATGGCCAAATTAAAATTTAAATATACAATGAATGGACACTCATGAAGAAAATGTTCTTGTTACACTATTCTAAATATAGACTATGTATTTGGTATGATGTGACGAGACAGCTTGTGGAATATGTTTTAGTTACAGTTTCTTCCTTTTATTGCCAGCCTCTCACAATCAAGAATTCTCCTAAGGAACGAGATGTATGAAATCATCTTTTTTTAAAAAAAAAAAGGGGGGGGGAATAGATGTGTTACAGTCTGTTTCTGAACTATCCATTTGCTTTGTTCATTTCCGTAATCAGCCAATTGATGGAGCTTTCATTTATCCAGAATAATGTCTGCATAGAATAAGTTACAGTTAAGAGCCTTAAAGTGGGGGGAAAAAATAACCCTTTTGACTGCCTTAAAATATGACTAGCTCTCCTTTCTAGACTTTCTGATTACTTTCTTTGGGGTCTGTTAATTAATGCCTTAATAGTGTTTTAATGTTTCTGAAGTATAGAACTCAAAGGGTCTTTTAGAGCTTTTAATTTTGCATAAAGAATGGAAAGTTCACTGTCAGGTTTTAAAACTTGATTGTACATTAATAATTTAAACATAATGAAATAATCTGGCTATATTGGCGTGTTACAGCCATGTGACTATAATATCAGTGATATTTTATGGTAGTTTAAGGTTTTTATTGTTTCGTAGAACCAGTTATTCAAGAAGCTGGACTTCATGACTCTAACATGACCTCCCTGGACCATGTTGTTTATTTAGCACTCAATGAAATGTGCAGTTGTACAATTCCAAAAGGAGGTACTTTTTAAGGCAATTTTTTGAGACAAAAAAGCAAGTATTTTGGTTCAAGCCTATAGCATATTCATTCAGGGAAGTGAATATAGTATTGAATCATTGAGACTCTTGCAATAAAAGTATTGAGGCCAGTGATTGGTTTCATTGCATTCATATTTTACATTTGCTTTGCCTTTCAAAGTAGGAATATATTATAAAACTGAAAAAAAAATGCTTTAAATCCCAAGGTGCGTAAATATATAAGACTGATGTATAGCAAGTTTATTTCATCTCCAAGGAAAGGCGCCTGGAGAAGGCACATGGGGGGTTTCCTAAGAGTGTTCATTTTACTGATACTGTCGTCTTCCAAGTTTTCAATATTAATAACACATCTAACAATGTAATGTTGCTATTTTCTAATGAGGAATGAATGCTCTAATTATTAATTTTATTTCAGGATAAAAGTATTCAGTAATACTGAGAAATCGTGACTTTTTCTTTCTAACCTTAGAAAGTAACCTGGTGAATATATGTTGAGTATCTTTTATCTAAAATACCTGGGACCAGAAATGTTTACGATTGTTTTTCCCAAATTTTAGAATTATTTTCACATACACAATAAAATATCTTGGGGATGTTCTCTGTAAACCTTACACACATAACCTAAAGATAAATTTATATTTTTTAGTGTACTCGCATTTGCCTGTGACCTGCCACTCGGTCTGGTATGGAATTTTCCATATTCCATGTTATATTAGCAATCTGAAGTTTTCGTTTCTAAAGCCTTTTAAGATTTTGGATTTTCAGATTAAGAATGCTCAACCTGTAAATCATTTCCAACTTAGAGTGCAGGTGGACACTATATGAATGTTTTTGGTCAGTTTATTGTAGAATTGATAGGTGTACCAAATAAATTCTATGCACAACAAAAAATTGTCCTTTTATTCTTTTAAGATACATGAATTTTAAGGTTTGTAATATGCCTTATAAGTAAGGTCTAAAATAATCTGTTATAATTTTAAAAGCTAAAATTTTTTTCATAATTAATATTATCATAATATTGTTCTAATGTCCCTCACTGCATCTAAGTAAGGTATATGTAGTTGGGGATTCTTTTCCAGTAGAGCTCCATCACAGGATCAAGATAATTGGTTTTAATTAAAATGCAAAATTTTTATTTTTAATGTGTGTCTATGTGTGTGATGTGTGTTGGGGGACAGCACATGCCACAGCTTATGGAATCAGTTCTCTCTTTCCACCTTTGTGAGTCCCAGGAATCAAACTCAGGTTGTTAGGCTTGACTCTAAGCACCTTTACCATTTCACTGGCTCTAGATTTTTTTTTTTTTTAATCTAGCACAGCTGGCCTCAAACTTGGCATTCTTCTGGCTCCAATCCAGGTGTTGGGATTATAAGTGAGTGCCCATGCCTAATTCAGATGTAAAACTTTTATTCAGTGACAAATCTTACTAAGAAGCTGACCGAGGAAAATACAGCTCGGAAGGCTAGGCGTGAAGTTCAGAGGTAGAGCATGTGCCAAGAGCAGTGACAACGCAGTTCAGCACTGCTTTTGATATAATCAAAGGATGGTGGATTTCTTGTTTTGTGGGGTTTTTGGGGTTTTTTTTTTTTTTTTTTTTTTGGTCTTTTTGAGACAGGGTCTTCCTGTAGCCCCAGCTGTCCTGGATTCACTATGCCAGGCTGGCCTCAAACTCACAGAGATCCATCTGCTTCTGCCTCCGAAGATTAAAGACGTGTGCCACCACGCCCGGCCTTATGTTTTATATGCATGAATTTTTTTTGCCTGCATGTAAGTGTACCTGAGGCATGTAATTCTCTTAAAGCCAGAAGAGAGTGTTGGATCCCCTGGAACTGGAATTGTTAGCTGCTATGTAGGTGCTGAAAACAGAACCTGGGTCCTTTGCAGGAACAGTCAGTGCTCTTAACCTCTGAACCATCTCTCTAGCCCCAGAGGGTAGTATTTAAAATGATTAGATGAATCTATGTAGAAAAGACTTAGGGTATTTTTTTCTGTGTAGTGTATCTTTCCAGTTATATTTTGGCCATTAGATTGTCAAGTGATAAAATGAAAAGACCTTTTGAAAAATGGGCTCCAGTAAATAGTATCTTTCACATCTTAACATCAAAAGAAGTAAAAGACTTGGGCCAGCAAGATGGCTCAGCAAGTAAAAGGCCCTTGCCAGCAAGTCTGAAGACTTGAGTTCAACTCCTGGATCCAAATGGTGGAAGGAGAAAAAACTGCAGGTTGTCCTCTGACCTCCACATACATCCTGTGGCACACACATGCCCACACACATACACACAAATATAAAAAAAAAGACTGAGGCAAGAGAAGGTAGAAATCTCAATTTTTCTTGAGTCTACCTTCTTTCTAGCTTATGGTTTTTTTTGGGGGGGGGGTGGCGGGAGATAAAGCTTCTGAAACTTTTTTGTTGTGTTTGTTTGTTTGTTTGTTTCTTGACACAGGGTCTCCCAGCCCCAGCCGGCCTGGAACTTGCTATGTAGACGAGGTTGACCTCAATCTCAGAGAGCCACCTCTGCCTCCCAAGGCTGGGATTAAAGGTGTGCCCCCCACACCCAGCTTAAGACTGGGTTTTGTTTTAGATTTATAATACACATTTTCCAGCCATAAAGTATGGAAAGGAGTACAAAATTCAACATTAAGACATCAAAAGCCCTGTGCACACCTGTAATCTCAGCATTCAGTATCCCACAGGGGGAGATGAAGTCTAAGGCCAGGCTGGGCTACAAAGCAAGACTTGGTCTCAAATGTAAAAATAAGAAGGGGCTCAAGAGATGGCTGAGCAGTTAAGAGCACTGGCTGCTCTTGCAGACAACCCAGCTTTGGTTCCCAGCACCTACATGGCTGCTAACCTGCTGTAACTCCACTTCCAGGGGATCCAAAGCCGTTTTCTGGTTTGCACAAGCACTGCACAGGTACACTAACATACTTGCACACAAAACACTCATACACATAAAAATAAATGGGGGGGGGCCTGGAGAGATGACTCAGCAGTTAAGAGCACTGACTGCTCTTGCAGAGGGGCTGGATTCAATTCCCAGCACTCACATGGTGGCTAACAACTGTAACTCCAGTTTCAGGGAATCCAACACCCTTTTCTGTTCTCACATGGCAGCTAATAGCAGTCTAGAACTCCAGTGCCAGGAGATCCAGCAACCTCTTCTGCCCTCCACAGGCACTACATGCACATGGTGCACTTACATCCATGCAGGCAAAATACTCATAAACATAAATATAATGAAATATTTTAAAATAAAAATAAATCAAAATACTTAAAATAAGCCAATCATGGTGGTCCACACCTTTAATCCCAGCACTCAGGTGGCAAAGGCAGGCAGATCTCTGTGAAATTAAGACTAGCCTGGTCTATATAGTGAGTTCCAGGCCAGCTGGGGCTACAAGGAGACCTTCTTTCAAAAAAAATTTAAAACAAAAAAAAAAGCAGCTGTGCATGGTAGCACACATCTTTAATCCCAGCACCCAGAAGGCAAAGGCAGGCAGATCTCTGTGAGTTCCAGGCCAGCCTGGCCTACATAGCAAGTTCCAGTCCAGCTGGGGCTACAGAGACACCCTATCTCAAGAAAACCAAAGGTAAACTAAAAACAACTAAAAAGCAACATTGACACTGATCTCTCCCTTTTCCCTAATATCTTGGCTAGGCAGGTAAGGAAGTTGGAAAACCCTAAGTGGTCCAGAAAAAAAACAAACTTCTACCTGCTGAGCCATCTCTCAGGCCCTGTATCCAGCATTTTAAATGCTCAGAGGGCTAAAGATTTTTTTGTTATTATTGTTTTGAATCTTTTTTCCAAAGACTTTTAATCTGCTATATGGCCCAAATGAGGTCAGATCTTTTACCATAACATGCAGGTGAAGAGAGTCCTGTTTTGCAAAATGATACCTTTTGATACAGCACAAACCCCAGACCAGGCTGGCCTTGATCTGACAGAGATCCACCTGCTTCTGCCTTCCAAGTGCTGGGACCAAAGGTCCATGCACTGCCATGCCCAGCTGCAATAATCTTTTTTATTAGTCTCACTGTGTGAAGGTGTCTGAAATGCAGTTTAAGTCCATTTAGGAAAACACTGACAGCAAGCCACTCTTCCTCAAAACTGTCCCAGATTCCCTGGTGCATCTTGACCAGAAAGTGTGGAAATCCATTTCTGTCGACCTCTGAGAAAGTTTTCTCGGCATCTGGTAATCTGCCCAGTGTGACTCTGGGACTCAAATAGGAAATGCTTCATTTCAGAGACACTTTAAAAATTATTGCTAGGAAGCCAGGTGTCCTGGTGCATGCCTTTCATTCCAGCACTTGGGAGGCAGAGGCCAGCATATCTCTGTGAGTTCAAGGCCAGCTTGGTCTACAAAGCGAGTTCCAGGCCAGCTGGGGCTATAGGGAGACTGGTCTCAAAAAAAATAAATATATATATATATATATATAATTGATAAACTGGAAATATTAACTGATTAGCTAGCAAAGTATTAGAAAATATTTTTAGTTATCTTTAAACAATACTTCTTACCAGGTAAATCTTTCCTTAGTTTATCTGAAATGAAATCAGTATGAACAGTACATTCCTAGTTATAAAATAGCAGAATAACATTAGAAGTGATTGTAGGGATAATCTTATCCATTTTGTGGTGTTGTAACAGAATTTTGGAAACTAATTTCTGAAGAACATTTATTTTTTCATAGTTAAGCTGGGTAGCTTAAGATCAAGGTGCTGGCATCTGGCCAGGGCCTTTCTGAGCCATCATCCCATTGGAGAAGGAAGAAGGATAAGAGAGCACCTGTTTGAGAGAGATGAGAGAGGCAAACTTCCTTTTATCAAGAACCAAGTCCTATGATAACTAACCAACTCCTTCAATGCATTAATCTATTTGCCCTCATGACTTAATCCCCTTTTTTATCATTTTTATTTATATGTGTAGAAGTATTTTGCCTGCATGTATGTAGGTACACCAATGCATACAATGCCTACAGAGGCCAGAAGAGGATTTTGAATCCCCTAGAACTGGAGTTACAGATGGTTGTTAACTGCCATGTGGGTGCTGGGAACTGAACCTGGGTCCTCTGAAAGACCAATCAGTGCTCATAACCACTGAGCCATCACTCCATCCCCTTAGTCACTTCTCAACATTGTATTAGGATCTGTGTTTCTAACACATGAAGGTGTTGAGGCAAATTCAAACCATAGCAAGAACGTTTAGTCGAACTTCCCATCTAATGCTGGTTCCCTTAAACATTTCCAGGCTGGATGTGGTAGCTAGGAAGGGAGGGGAGGGGAAGAGGGAGGAGGAATGGGAGGGAAGAAGAGAGGGAGGGAGGGAGGGAAGGAGGGAGGTCTCTCCCCTCATGGGTTGTTGGCCATCAGTCCAGGAGGACAAAGGGAGCAGAAGTGATGAGGGAGGGAGGATGTGTGGGGTCTCTCCCTCCCCTCATGGGTCGCTGGCCACCGGTCCATGAGGACAAAGGGAGCAGAAGCGATGAACAGGGTCAGGACCGGGTCAAGATGGCCAGTGAGCAAGACAGAAGAAAGCCCTTCCAGGGAGGCAGATTCAGTGATACAGCTCCGTTTATTCAGTGGGGGTTAGGGAAAATATAGTGTGGAGGCAGCAACCAAAGCTTCAGCTGATAGTATGCTTTATTTACATATGGTAGGGGTATCCTATCATCTGGCTATAGGGCAATGCCTAATTACCATATAGAAAAAAACCTGGGGGTAGTTTTATTGCCGGTAACTATGCCAAAGGTCATGTTCCAAATAAGGTCAGGCATCCGTGCTTGGAGGCACTTTCCAGGTAAGTCAGGCAGGAAGCCCCTCCTGAGAAAGGAGCTGACCTTAACAGCAGGGTTCCCCAACAAGGGAGGGAGGGAAGGAGGGGAAGGGAGGGAAGGAGGGGAAGGGAGGGAAGGAGGGGAAGGAAGAAGAAAGGAAGAAAGAAAACAAAAACCAAGGAGGAAGGAAGGAAGGAAGGAAGGAAGGAAGGAAGGAAGGAAGGAATTTTCAACAGCTGTTCAACATATCTGGAACCCTCCAACTCAGAATACCACCTGAAGTGCATCTCTGAACTGTTTCTTACAATGCTCAAATCTTCCTCCTCTAAATTTCTGCCCAAAGATATATTTATTTCCCTGTAACTACTGAGTCATTAAATTAGCAATTTGGTTTCCGTACAATAAACTTCATTCCATCATACAATTTAATATATCTCTGATGGTCTAGAAGTATGTGTGAAGGTTTGCCACAATATGTTAGCTACCCCAACTTAGTTCACAACTATACCAAAGAGAACCTTAAATTTTAGATAAATCATACATCAGTGTTCACTCCTGAAAGCCACAGAAGTGAAGCATGAACTGAATACCACAGGGAGTAAGAATTTCGAGTGCTTACCTCCTAACTCTTAGCTGTAACATTCACTCATATACAAATTCCTAAAAGAATGCATTCTCTCATCTTTTTTCTTTTATTATGGAATTTTTGCAATTTTCATACAATATTATTTGATGGTATTCGGATTCCCTCTTTAAACTTTTATCTATTTTTATTTTATATGCATATATGTAAATACACCACATGTACTCAATGCCTGCAGAGACCAGAACAGGGCATCGGATCCCGTGGAACTGGAGGTACCCACAGTTGTTAGCAGTCATGTGAGTGCTGGGAACTGAACCCAGGTCCCCTGGAATAGCAGTCAGCACTCTTAACCGCTGAGCCAGCTCTCTAGCACCTTTCCTTATCTTTTGATATAACGCCATCCCTGCAGTTTTGTATAGCATCTCCTGCTCAAGAACCAGCAAGCAGGATGCTGAGGTTTCCACAGCAATGTACTGTTCATTATTTTTAATCATCTTTATGAAGATAATTCACATACTTAACCCTCAATTAAAAGGCATTATCAGGTCTGATCATTTTAACTGATCATGGTGAAGAGCCAAATCACTCAACTTCTTTCCTCTTGCTCTTTGTCAAATAACACTGATGAACTAGTGGCAGCAATTTCCCTTCTTTATGAAGCCTGTGAGTGTCTGTTGCACCTCCAATAAAAGTTCCATTGACAAATATTCTTGGAACCTGTTGAATAAACAAAAGATAAATGAGGCCTGACCGTCCGAAGTATAAAACAGTTCTCAGAGTAAAGAAGTTCATGCTCTGGATTCTATTTTCAGTCCAATTTTGGAGGAAATGAGGAACAGTAACTTCTCCAAGATAGCAATGGTGAAGGAATTAGAATTCAAATTCAAGACAAGCTGACTCTAAAGCTCTTCCTCCTACTCACTGGTATTTTTACAAGAAAAAAAAAAGCAATTTCTAAGTATCAGTATGTTTATGTGGTTCTTTTTTACATGTTTACTAAAGGGGAATGTATACCCCAAATTTATTTCATGTACTATAAATGAGAAGAAAAGACGCAACACAGAATGTTTTTCTAACTATTCATATAATGAAAAAAAATTTCCAAAGTCCAGAACAGAAAGTTCAGGAACTGAAGACTGATCCCTGGTCCATACTGTCCAAGTAAAGAGTGGAAGAATAATCTTGCAAAGAGCTCCCAAAGGACCTTAATGATCCACAGATGAGCTCTTATGACATGGGTACATGTCACACCCAAGTCATTGTACAAGCATGTGTGCATGCACACACACACCCATACACACACACAAAGTGAACTATGCCGTTTCTTACTCTATGAATCTGGTTTCTAGATCTGCCTTTTTTTTTTTTTTTTTTAAGACAGAGTCTCCCTATAGCCCCAGCTATCCTAGAACTCACTATGTAGACCAGGCTGGCCTTGATTTCACAGAGATCTGCTGGTCTCTCTTCTGAGTGCTGGAATTAAAGGTATACACCACCATACCCAGCTAGAGCTGCCATGTCCTTATTAGTATAACATCGAGAAAGTCTGGCTTGCTTTTCTAATACAAGAATCTACCATTCTGGTGAGCCAGCAGAACCAGCTTAGCATCAGGAACAGCAGAGCTGCAGACATACTCACAGTTCTTTCTCCAGTCATTTTGTGAAGAGCATCTTGAAACTGGTTACCATATTCATGCATATCCAATTCCACAACTTTATAGTTAACATTCATATCATGGAAAATCTTTTTGGCCATTGTACAATAAGAACAGGATGTTTTTGAGAAAATCACTACACAATTGTCAGAAATTGTTTCCTGAAATTAAAAAACAAAATCACTTTCATCCAGACATTACCTTTTAGAAAGAAATCATAATTAGTGCAAAGTGTGATTTTTTTTTTTAGTGTGGAACACAACTCATTGCTCAAACTAGCTTCCTATCATCTATTATAGTATCTGTAGATTGAGGATATTTATTTCAAAAGATGGTTATTAGAAACAAAAATGTAATAAAATAGTACCTGGGAGCGTTTACAATAATGAGCAACAGTAACAATGCCAATTTGTGTAGTGTAGACAACCTATACTCAGTGTCACGAGGTCATTCTTGCCTCACCGCAGTCAGAGCATAAGTCCTTCCTAATAGCTCAACTTTGAGGATTAAGAAACTGAGGCACCGAGGAAGAAAAGTAATTTACCTATAGTCTGGTTAGTGAGCTCTGAGCCCAGGCAAATCCAGCCCGATGGTCTAGACCCTTAATCTCTATTGTTCTACTTCTCAAATATTCAAGAGGTGTTCAGAAGGAATTCACTCCTTGCTGCCAATAACTTCCAATGGCAAGGAATGTTATGTCATTTCTCCTTAAAATGCAAAGCTTTTGCTAATCCAAGTGTAGATAACTGCTTATTCTTCCTCTTCTGTTCTTTCCTTTATATCTTTGTAGAATAAAAGATGTATTAGTAAGCTATTCCTCCAGCTGGTTCTAGAAAAACTACTTCAGAAGTACATGTTCAATGTTTTAAAGATGAGGTAGAAACAAGCTTCCAAGATGACTGTGACAGCAGCCTGGTTTGCATACTGCTCTCCAGGCCTTTGCCACAATGACCACAGACTTTGCTATGTGTCCACACAGCCTGCGAAAGTTGTTTTCTCTTTGTTTCTAAATATTTGAATGTCCAAGTCCTTCACATGATTTTGAACAGACAGGCCTGGCATCCAGGCAGGTGTTCAGTGGACAAGTATGGTACCTGGTCATCTGCCTAGATGGTTCTTATATGGTAGAACAAAAACAGCAACTTCAGGATGAAGAAAAAAACAGAAAGTGCAATACCCAGAAAAAGTGCTTCAGAATTATACTCAGTCTTAGGTGTCAGAAGTGTCCTGACTCATACCCTAGATATGTGCAAGTTGATCTACTTTTATGTTCTCTCTCCCGCTTATAATATTTTAAATTCTGTCTCAGGAAGGTGAAACATAACAGCTACACTAATGATCACAAACCAGGTTGAGAGGTTCATCCCAAGCTCCTTAGCACACCCAAAGTCAGTGCTCTTCTGTCCACCATGCTGTTCAGGTTAAAAGGTGGACCGCCCAAGCCTACTGCTTAGACTCCAAGAGATAACCACACTCCGAGAGATGGGTGCAGCCATGGCACAGTAACACTACTAAGGAGATTCCAGAGTGAGCTAGGCCTCAAGATGATAATGCCAGGGTTTCCTGAAGTTCTTCATTTGCTGAACGAATCCTCTTCACTTTCTCTCAAGCTCATCTTTACTAAATATTTCATGGTGCTGCATTTGTATTTTAAAATAGGACTGTCCCTCACAGTAAGTTTCTAGCATTACTGCTATACTTGAAAGATAAACCAAATTTAACTAAAACAAGCTCAGATTTCCTACATGTTAATATGGGTATGTCTGTGTTGCTGGGGATCAAACCCCAAGGCCTCTCACATGCTAAGTATGTGCCCAAAGCAGACAAAAATTATTATGCAGAAGGTGGTAAGGAAGGAAAAAAAAAGAAAAAGATATGGTTCATAGGCTACACGGGACGAAAAATTTAAGAGGAATTCTGGAATTTTTGTTTTGAAACTGGGTTCTCAGAGTTCGACCCAAGGGAGACTAGAGTTCTCTATCCTCCTCTCTTAGGCGTCCCAAGTGCTAGGATTATAGGAAACTGACACCAAGGCCAGCTTAGGAGAAATATACTGAGGCAACTAACTAAGACTGGTGTGAAAGAAGAAAACAAGAGAATACAACCATGTACAGGTACAGTATCCCTAAGAGAATAGTCATTTATGGAGTAAATATTGCACACGAGGTTCTGTGTTAGGATAGAAAATTGTTTAACTGTTGCCCATGCCAAACTCAAATAACTGTGGGGATGGATGGCTTGACTATTAGGTATCAACAGCAGACTTGAAGTGGGAATGATTTTTTTAAAAAGTCAACCTCATGGATTCAACTTGAAGTAAAGATTTCATTAAGAATAAATCTCAGAGGCTGGAGAGATGGGTGAGCAGTTAAAAGCACTGGTGGTCTTGCAGAGGACCCATGTTCAGAAGGGTCAGTAACTCCAGTTCCAGGTTATCTGATACTCTCTTCTGGCCTCCATGGGTATTGCATGACATAGGTACACTTATACACATGCAGGCAAAATACTCATACATATAAACTAAAAGTAAGAAAAAAAAAATTTAGGACTGGAGAGATGGCTCACAGGTTAAGATCACTTACTGCTCTTGCAGAAGACCTGAGTTTGATCCCCAGCACCCACATGGGCAGCTAACAACCATCCACAACTCCAGTTCCAGGGGAAATCCAATACCCTCTTCTGACTTCCATGGTTATTGCACAACACAGGTGCATTTACACATATGCAGGCAATACACTCATACACATAAAATAAAATTTTATTTGCAGAACTGTTAGTACAGGCTTGCAATCCCGGTTACTCATGAAGCTAAGGCAGCTCTACAAGTACAGGACCAGCGTGAGTTACAGAGTGAGTTTAAGGCCAGCCTAGGCAACTTTATGAGACCCTTCCTCAAAAGAAAAAGTGAAAATAGGCATAAAGATGCAGCTCAGTAGTAGAAGTTTGCCTAGCAATGCAGGGGACACCCTAGATTCAACCTCCAGTACTGTTAAAACAAAAAAGTGGGGAAGGCCTGGAGATAAGGGCTCAGTGGATAGAAGTGCTTACTTCACAAGCAAGAGAACCTGAGTTCAGATCCCAGCACCCACATAAAAAGCCAAGTATGATCATGCAGATAGATGCCTGCACCACCACTGTAGGAAGCGGAGACCAGACTGCTGGGACTTGATAGCCACTGTCCTAGCCTCGGGCTCAGTGAGAGAGACTGACTCAAAGGAATAAGGCAAGGAATGATAGAGCAGGACATGCAACATCCTCCTCTAGCTTCTGCCAGGTATGTGCACAGGTATGTGCACAGGCATGCACACTGCACATACACATAAACTACCTCAGATGCATACACACACAAAATTAAATCATTGAATAATAAAAAACTTCATGAACTTTTGACTATCAAATGATATAGGACTTGTCACAAGGATAATTTTGCTAACAATTTTTAAAACAAATATTTTAGTATTTCATTTTCTGAACTATGTCAAATCTGGGCACAGAATAAGCATGTTAAATGTGTGAGATTACATCCCCTCCATCTCCCCTATCTCTCACTTGGATCTGCTTCACAGGAGTAGTTGCTGAGTTCCCCAAGGATGTTGATGTATTGTTTCCCATCCTAAAACAAATGAAAAAGAACAGCACCATTAATTGAGCATATATCCCATTATTTCAATTTGAAGAAAACTTTAAATATAAATGTATCCATACATACAAGAGAGGAAAAAAAGTTTTACTTATCAGTACAAAATACCACTTTACAAAATACTTGTCTGCTAAAACCAAAGGGACTTGTGTGCTTATCTTACTACCTTTTCAATATCGTTTATCTGGTAAAAATCAATTACTGTTTAAAGTCCAGCACAATTCTTATTCACAAGTAAACTCATAATCATCAAATTTCAAATATTCTGCCCTACTGAAGGCCTGATCACCAGCTATAAAATGTGTTTCCAATTCCTTCTTAGAACATGCAGAAACTACATGGATGTTCTTTGAAGCAAGGACCCTACAAAGAGTTAAAATTTTTGAGGGAAGCAGGGGTTTTTTTTAATAATCTACAGCTCCCAAATTTCCCAATCCACAAAGTAGGAACAATAATCACTTCCAGTTCAAAGGTGCTGTGAAGCCTAGGTGAGCTGGCATGCACAGAGGCAGAACTATGCCTTACACAGTAAATGCCATTAAGACTGTCAACTATTAATTCTGATTATAAGGACTCTCGTTGCCTCGGTATTTATTTTCCAAAAATCTAGCCGATGAGAGCTTGAGAAAGTAAGTTCTCACTGAGCAGCAAAATATCCACTAAAGAACTGACCAGTTCAGTGTCATCAGATCTTTCCACTTTCTTGCCCCTATTCATTCACCTTTCCTGGTCAGTCAGCATTCTCAGAGCAAATCTAACATGATGCAAACTATTAATCTCTCAAAAGTATTAGCATAATAGATGCTTCAAAGGAGAATTTCTCAAATAGCTAAAGATCAAGAGTGAGATAAATAATTTAAAATTCAAGTATTTCTTAAAATATGCTCCTTGAGGGCTATAGAAATGGCTCAATGGTTAGGAGCATTGACTGCTCTTGCCAAGAACCCGGGTTCACTTCACCAGCACCCTCATGGTCCATAACTCCAGTTCCAAGGGATCTGATGCCCTCTTCTGACCTCCACAGGCATTGTACAACACAGGTGCACTTACATGCAGGCAATAAACTCATACACATAAAATAAATACAATAAAAATTTTAAAATATATCCTTATGGGGCTGAAGAGATGGCTCAGTTGTTAAGCACACTGGCTGCCCTTGCACAGGACCAGGGTTCGATTCCCAGCACCCACATGGCAGCTAACAACCATCCATAACTCCAGTTCCAAGGGATCCAATACCCTCTACTGACCTCCACAAGCACTGCATTGCACAACATGGGTGCATACATACAGGCAATACACTATACACATAAAATTCAAAAACTGACAAATATTTTCTTCCTTGTGATTAAAGAAAACAATGTGTCCTTCCAAATAAGCAATCCATTCTTTGTGAATTTAAATTTCAAATGTTGCTAAATATAAAAGTAAGCTATTTTAATTTTTCACTTTTATTTTATATGTATGTGTGTTTTGTCTGCATTATGCAAGTGCACCATATGTATGCGATGCCCATGGGAGTTAGAAGATCAATATCCCCTGGAACTGAAGTTAAGGATGGGTGCTAGCCAACATGTGGGTGCTGGGAACCAAAGCTGGGTCTTCTGGAAAAGCTGCCAGTGCTCTTAACCACTGAGCCATCTCTGCAATCCCTTATGTTTAATTTTTAAAGGCCCCAGTTAAAGCATTTCTTAAACAATACAATATGAAATTTTAGTCCTGTTTTTACATGAATTCACTTTAAATGGTCTTTTCCAGTCCATGCTTTCCTTGGATGATCAACTTCTCTATACAGTTATTACTGAACACATCAAATAAGTTGTCACGCATCACTTTAAGTCACAACAAAGATGAGTTAGAGACAGGAATCACTGCAACTAAACATTTGTTTGCCATTACAATTTCTTGTTCCCCAATAACAAGGAAACCACTCAAAAGAGCTTGCATACTTATTTCAAGATGACAGGAGCAGGGGACATGGAGGACTGTGGCCACCTTGGGAGGAGGAGACGGCTTTGAGAAAAAAGTCTGAATTTGTGAAGGGCAAACTAGAAAACACTAGGTGCTCTTGGCCTGGAAGAGCACTGGATGGCATCTATCCAGTTTACTTGGTTTTTCAACTATGAAAACAAGTCCTCCCTTTTCATCTCAAGCTTGGCATTTAACTCACCCTCAAACCATCTCTACAGCGGTTACGTCGGAGCAGAACTTTTCTAGGAATATTTTCTTGGAAGTGAGAGGGCCAGGAGTTTCATTCTGAACCAGTTACCCCTTCCCTGTCAAAGAGAAAAAGTCTCCAAAAGGCACCCTTACCCTTCAATTTCTATTTCAGCTTTCCTATTTTTTAAAAAATGGGGGTGGGGGCATCCACGGGGTAGATAAATGCAAAATGAACATTTCACTCCAACCGTGGTAAAAAGCCAACAAGTCATGCTACATTTGTGGAACACCTATGAAGAGATGGTATAGGTGGGTAAAGCAGTATACACCCTAGACTATCTACCAGGAAACCGGAGTCTAAGAACCTGTCAAAGACTTAACACCGCTCCATTAGCACTTTCAGAAAGGAGAGGGCTTTTAGCTTGGTCTGGAAAGTTAATCCTGAACCTCTGGAATCTTGCGACACTGGCAGGCTCTCCTGGATGAGATAGAGTGGATTGCGGAAGGATGGAAGCACAGTGGCGAGACCGAGATGCGGCCACAGCAGGGCCGGCTGGGTCTGCTACCGCAGATGCGCCACCCCTGGGTATGCCAAGTAGGAAGCCAGGGCAGCACTGCTCCCGGTGCAACCAGAAGCCACATCCATGCGGCCGGTCCCGGTCCGCAAAGCCTCGGCCATTTAGATGCAATCCTCATTTCCATTTCCTGGATAGGACTGCCAAGCCTTAAAATCAACGTAAAAACTGGCTAAGGAGAGGTTGCAAAGCACCTAAAGCCTTTCAAGGATGTGCAGTTCTACACTTGGGTCACACTTGTGGTAATCACTCACTGTTCACCCAACCCAGTGATAACGACCCAGGCTCCCGGATCGGTCCACACTACCGCCTGCGCGCGCCCCCGCGCCTCCAAACCCCGAAGGTCCCGGCTCACCCCGACCCCGCAGCTCCCATCGCGCCGCGCCGCCCGCCCACGCTGCTCCGGTTCGCCAGAAGCCGCGTCCCTGCCGACGCCGCGCGGAGCCAGGACATGGCCACACGCCGGGGCAGCTGCGGACCGAGGAGCCCAGGCCCCGGCAACCGGAGCCCGCCTCCTCCCGCCGCCCCGCCCAGCCGGGCTGCCCGCGCCGCCGCCGGATCCGGACGCAGCCTCGCTCCCGCCTCCACGCGCCCCGGAGCTCCCAGCCCGCGCCTTCGCCTCCTACGCGACAGAGCGCGCACTCACCTAGCCTCCGAGTTCTCCAGAGCAGTTAGAGACGCTCAGAAAGGCTTTGGAGAGAACCAGAGGAAAAATGACAGTCTGATGATGTAGAATGGACAGGCCTAAGGGTGTTTACCTGAGGACGGGTGGCTCAGTCACAGCTTCCTGTCCGACAGGTTTGTGTGAGGTGAAAGAAGGGCCGAAAGTCATCTTAAGACTAAGTTATTAATCAAGAACCCATATAAGTCATGGGAATGTTGGGTTTTACTCTCAGAACTAAAAGAAAAAAGGTAATCCAACGTCGAATGCTCTTTCTGGAGAAAACAGGATTGTACTTTCAAGATAAAATGAAATTAGGAAACGAACGAAAAAAAAGGTAGCCCAAAGATATTTCATCATCGCTTTAACAGCCATGACAAGGACAACTCTTGACGACAAAATTGCCTAGGCCACTCAGTGATGCTAATAATAACCCTTTGTGCGCCTCTTTGTAACTTCAGGGGCTCAGCCTTTAGTCGTATTCGCTGAAGACCCTGAAAGCCTAATCGTTAAAGTCAGAGGTCAAATTATATGTCTAAAATTCTAAACAATTGTTGGAACAATCCATACCTTTATTGAGCCTTAGTGCTGAACCAAATTTAGATTCATGTTATCAAGGCACAAAATTATACTTCTGTTTATGGCTTTTCTTTTTCTACTTTTCATGGTCTGTATTTCATTAATTCATTAAAGAATGAAAGCTGCAAAAACAACTAGGTCCCAAGGACCTAGCACCCTTTTTCATAAGTCCAAATTTACCTTTAAAATTAAAGTATGCTATCTAGAATTTTAGTGTTTTTATTTTAAATAGCTACATCCGGTCATGGTGGCCCTTGCCTTCAATCCCAGAACTTGGGAGGGGGCAGGTGGATTTCTGTGACTCTGAGGCCAAGCCTGTTCTACATAGTGAGTTCCAGGCCAGCCAAGGCTACAAAGTGGAAAAAAAGAAAAAAGAAAAAAAGAAAGGAAGGAAAAAAGCTACATAGGAAAGTTACCGTATTTTTTTAAGTACAACTTTACCTCTTGTCTCAAGTTGTTTCACATAAAGAAGACCATTCTGATGTAGGGAAACAATCATGTTAAAATTAAATCTCTTTCTCTTTCTCTCTCTCTCTCCATAAGCTGGCCTCAGATTTCCCATCTCCCTCCTTCAATCTCTTAAGTGCTTGAATAGGATGCACCACCACACCTAGTTTACAATTTTAATATACTATAGATGGTATTTTCACTGGATAGCGTGTTTTTAAAGACCCCAGAATGCAAGTACTAAGAGCACTGTATGAGATTTAAGCATAATATGTTGAGATCTATTGACAATTTTCAACTGTTTGTGCTTTGTGGGGTAGCTGTGGAAGTGAAGTGATGGTTTTTACCCATAATTGTGATGACTTCAACAGCCTAAGAAGGATTTTGGCAGAGAGTGATGGTTGCCAGGGGCTGGAGGAGGGGGAATGTGGAGATGCTGCTGAAAGGTTAGAGCATTAGTTGTACAAAATAAATAAGTTCTGGATATCTAACATAGAGCAGTGTGACTATCATTAATAATACTGTATTCTATTCTTGAAATATGTTAAAGCTCTATGCATTCTTACCCAAAACAGAAGATAAAGGTAATCATGAGGCGTGATGAATGTGTTAATTGGCTTGGTTGTAATGGTTACTATATAATGTGTATGTACATTAAACATCAAATTATAGGCCAAGGAACTGACTCAGTGTACTCTGATCTCCACACATGCACACGCACAAAAATAAATAAATGTAAAAATATTTTTAAACAAGTTGTACACCTTAGACATATACATTTTTCTCACTATTACTTTAATAAAACTGAAGGTGTATAAATAGATACACACACTTATGTCCAGACTGGTTCTTTGCTTACATGAATAATGTAATTATAATGTAATTAAAAAATGCAATGATGTGGGGTGGCTAGTCAAGATCAAGAAAGTATTCGTAAATATACCCTTAGGACTTTGCAATGGTTAATCTCAATTGTCAGCTTGTGATCTAGAATAATCTGAGAGGTAGGCCCTCTGGGCATGTCTGTGGGAGAGTATCTTAATTAGGTTCATTGGGGTGGGAAGACTCACCTATGGTGGGTGGCACCAATCACTGGGCTAGGATCCTAGACTGTATATATAAAAGAGAAAGCAAACTAAGCACATATATACATTTACTCTCTGCCTCCTGACTGTGCATGCAGTGTGAGCAGCTGCTTCAAGCTCCTGCTGCCTTGACTTTCCCACCATGATGGATTGTACCCATGAACTGTGAGCCAGAATAAACTTTTTTACTTCAGTTGCTTTTGTCAGGCTTTTGTATCACTGTCACAGGAAATGAAACTACGTCAGAGTTCCAGAGTTTTTTCATGCCTCAATATGGTATTGATAAAGAAAAATTCTGAGAAATCATAAACTTAATGAATGAAGAAGAGAGATAAAGGAAGTTACTCGGAAACAGCTGCTGGCTAAACTAACAAAAAACTATTCCACTCTCCTCTACGAACTTCAAAATATTGATTCAAACCTAACATGACTAGACTACCAGTTGTCATCCCATTCTGTTTATAACTTCAAAGTCACCCAGAAGCAGTAGGTGCTTCTTATGAATTGTTCTCCTGTCCCCAAACACCGTGCTCCCTTATTCCACACCCTCTATGCATAGCCAATACAGGCTTAGTGTAACTACTTATGCTTCCCTTCCTCAAATTTTCGTCAGAAAAATTCTCTTGCATGATAGGTCTGAAGGACATATTTCCAACTCTATATTTCTAACCTTACCTTTGGGAACTGCTAAGGCATGTCCCAAGACCTATCCTTCTAGAGCCAGCATCTGTACAGCTCAATAAACCATTTTATTTCAGAAATCCCTCAGTCCCAAGAGTTTTGAGTATCAATTAACAGTAACAATTTTAAAATTTGACATATATTCAACTGATTACCTCTAGATGAGGAACAGCTGACCCTCCTAAAACAAAGCCCTCTAAATAGGCTGACAAGATTCACCAGAAGGGCATGT
>NW_008340940.1:2365936-2383133 GCF_000622305.1 Nannospalax galili | reverse complement strand
TTTTTAAAAAATTAACATATTTATAATTCTTTCAAACTTGTTTTCTATAATTTATTTTTATTTTATTACTACCATTTTATTTGTACAGATATGTGTGTATGTGTTTTATCTGTACAGATATGTATGCATGTGTGTTTGCAAGTTCGTGTATGTGGATGCACCTGTGTGTGCAGGTTGTGTGTGCATGCATGTAGAGGCAGAAAATTAATCTTATGTGTCTTCCTAGATTGTTCTCTACACTATATATTGAGACAGGATCGCTTTCTGAACAAGCTCACAGATTAGTTGCTCTAGCCAACTTGCTTTGGGGATACCCTGTCTCCACCTCCAGCCTGTTAGGATTACACACCCATTTGGCATTTACATGGGTTCTGGGGATCTGAACTCCTGTTCTCAGACTTGCACTGCAAAGGCTTTACTGCTGTCATCTCCCCAGTCCTTTTTTTCTATTATCTAAAGTCAATTAACCCACTAAGATTTGTGGATTTTATTCCCAAGCAACCTCTCCTTTTATGATGGTATATAAGCTACAAGTGGGGCTGGAGAGATGGCTCTGTGACTAAGAGCACTGACTGCTCTTGCAGAGGACCTGGGATCGGTTCCCAGAACCCATATGGCAGCTAATAACAGTCTGTAACTCCAGATCCAGGGGAATCCAATGCCCTTTTCTGACCTCCAAATGTATTACATGACAGGAGTGCACTTAGATACATGCAGGAAATACACTCATACACATAAAATAAAAATAGTAAATGAAATATTTTTAAATATGCTACAAGCATCTTTAGGCTTTATGTCACCAGCCACCCCATGAAAAATAAAGGTGTTATTGTTTCTGTCCACTCTTTCATCACAATACATCTATATTATTTCTGTGTCTGTCTCTATAATTGAGACATTTGACTCCACTGACTCCTCCCTTTGCAATCCAGCGGCTGGATTTCTTTCTTCCCCCATATGTGAATCCCTTCTCTGACAGTAAGAAGCCAGGCTTCCATTCCCTTATTTGGTCTATTGTTCTATATGTAATCACTCCCCCATGGCTCATCTCCACTGAATATTTTCTGCACATGGACATCATCCTCACTTCCTTTAGGCTGTCTCAGCTGAGGCAGCTCACTCAGGTTGCTCTTCTACATGGGTACCCACTTCACTCCTGCACAGATTTTGAGGCTGCACTGATGAACCCATGTGTGAATGTCCTTTTTACCCTGCTTGGACTTGGATGCCCCTAGACAGCACATGTCTTTAGGGAGGTTTTCTTCTTATGTTGATAACCACATCCCATGCCAAGCCACCATATGAATGGGTTTTTCTCTTCACCCTAAGTGTATGATAAATAAAATGTTGGGACTGAGGGAACTCTGACTACAAAGTCGGGCATCCCATGATCAGCAGTCATTTTCTAGAATGATTCATAGAATTTAAGAAAGCACTATTACCTTTAAAGTTTTATTTATGAAAGATACCACTTGAGATAGCAAAATGGAAGAATTCTTATTACTCAAAAGTATTCATCAACGTTTCACTACATATGCACAAATGATTGCATCAATGGCCATGGGGGTTTAAATTTAACCTCCAGCACCTATCTTATATCACAATCAGGGGTTGAAAGGTCCAATAAACTACTTCAAAGGAATCCAGCTTCTTCTTGGAAGCCCTCTAAGAGCCAGTCTTGATACCACATTAGCATAAATCTAGGTATGATGGACAGGGGCCCATCAAGAACACCAGAAGATATTTCTGTCATTCAGGAAATTCCAAGGGGTTTAAGAGTTCTGTGTGGATCCAAATCCATGACAAAGGCCAAATACATACTGTATTTTAAATTTCATTTTATATTTATTTATTTTATTTTATGAGTGTTTGGCCTGCATTATGTAAATATATTCATGCCATGCCATGCCTGCAGAGATCAGAAGAGGGTATCAGATCCCCTGCAATTGAGTTACTGATGGGGTTGTTAGCCACCATGTAATAGTTAGCTGGGAACTAAACCTGGGTCCTCTGCAAGAGCAGCCAGTGCTCCTAACTTCTGAGCCATCTTTCCAGTCCCATATACTGTATGCTTTATTGTGTCACAGGAATTATCGATCTTATAGAAACCTGAAAATAAAAACCCATAACCAATACAGGTCCTTAGTGTTATTTGAAGTTCTCATATTTTAAAAATATTTTATTATTTTTATTTTATGTGTAAGAGTGTATTGCCTAAATGTATGTAAGCACATTTGTGTCATGTAATGCCTGCAGAGGTCAGAAGAAGGTGTTAGATTCCCTGAAACTGGAGTTACAGACAGTTGTTAGCCACCATGTGAGTGCTGGGAATCAAACTTGGGTCTTCTTCAAGAGCAGCCAGTGCTCTTAACTGTTGAGCCATCTCTTCAGCCCCATAAGTAAAATATTTTTAAAAAAGAATAATTAAGTTAAAGTTTTGTTCTTTTATAAATAACTGCAGGAAATCTACACAGAGTCATTTAGTCACATAGCTTCTTTCTGGTACGTATTTCTGCTACATTTAAAAATCCTTATTCAAATCATTCTCTCTCTCTGTTTCTGTATTTTTAAGAAGATAATATTTTTAAACAAAGAAATGTCTGTTACTTAGTTAGAGTGCTGTTCTTCCATTTGCTCCTGGAAGAAAGAAAAAAGAAAGATTCCTATTTTTTCCTCTACTCCCAACTACAAAACAAACTGAAATGATCCAACTCTTAACGTAAGATGGCATGGAGCCTAGCACTGGAGCAGTTTTCAAGCTAATTTCCTGCTATGTGCTGAGTACAATTATTTACATTACTGAGGAATCTGTTTAATAGATTCAAGTCATCCCAGAGCCTCCCTCAGCAACAACTCATTTAAAAAGACCTGAGCACTGGTATCTATGGGAACATCAAAGACCATTCTCTGCCTCTCCTCTTCTTCCCCTCATCTTATTCATCCATGTCTGCTAAGTCATCACTGTTTTCTTCTTCTTCTTCTTCCTGTTCCATCACTTCATATTCATCAGGACCCATTTCTAATCTGGCTATAGGCACCCTGGATGTTGGACATGCCATGTATAATGGTAACACTAAAGATCTTGTCCTTAAAATACAGAAAAAAGAGGGGGTGTAATATCCTTCCATATACCCTGATGTTGTAGAAAATGTGGTGCAGCTAGTAGTGTATTATATATTCAATCTGGGCTGATAACCGGAAATTCATCAACTAGCCTAGGTCCTAGAACTTCTTCAACATCCCCTCTAGCATTTTTCTCCAATAGCGACTGTCCCACCCTCAAGCTTTCTCAGAAAGTGCATCTTTGACATTTTAATATTAATTCAACATGTGCAGGTATAGTGGTGTGGGTGTACAGAACTGAGTTCTGGCAGAAATGATGTGGATACTGAAACTGTAATAGCACCAATTGTTGCTACCCACTTTGGATCATAAATACATTTGAAAACTTGGTCCCTGATGACCGGGAAACCATCTGATACAATACAGTTGACATGGGACATAAACCAGTCAGCAAAAGCAGTACTTACGATAAACATGTCAATAGCAGCAGGATACAGTTCCATTTGGTCTGGGCATCTGAAGAAAACTTTCATTTTGCCCTCTATAACTTCCACTGCTACATACTGACTCAAGCCAGTATGTACCCAGAAGGTTAAAAGGAGACAGCGTTTCAGTAACAAGGACAGTGTCTAATAAATCTTCACAGCTACAGTGATTTCACAGTGCCATAATTCTTGACAACACAGGGAGCACTACTTTCCATTTGGATCCGGTATGAACACTGATAATCATCCGGAAGCTTGCAATTGCACTGAGCTTCTACAGCAAACAGGCCTTTCTTAGAAGCATCTTCTTTCAACAGCAAAACCATCCGAAGACACCTGGGCTCCAAATATTTCTTGAGATCATCCTGGGGCCTTTGTAATAACAGCATAATGGTCACTGTATCTTCCTACATCTATGAAGAGAGATTTCCAGCACTGATTCTTCCGTGTTTTCTTCTCTTCACAGATCGGCTAATGATTTTTGCTATGTCTTCTCCACAGTGGACCATGACTTTATAGCTGGCTAGGTCTTCGCCTGGCATAGCAACAATTGATTAGGTAGTCTACAGAGGTAAGATGGGGGTTGGTGAGTAGGCAGTGACTCCAGGGGCTCGACCTTGAAGGTCACCATCTTGCCTGATCACAGAGATCCATTTGCCTCTGCCTTCTGAATGCTGGGATTAAAAGCGAGTACCACCACGCCGCCTACATTCAGATATTTTTTTTAAAGTATCAAAACTAAAGTTATATTAAATGTTTTGAACCCTGAGAATAAGGGAAAGAGAATCAGAGGGTGGCTATTTCAAAACTTTATGGTAGATTTGGGCACAGAACTCTCTTAAACCAGGTAGATTTGGGCACAGAACTCTCTTAAACCAGGCACTCCCAGCTATACTGAAGAAGGAAATAAAAAATCACAGAATAAAGCAATTGCTGTCAAAGAATGCGATATTTTTACCGCTTGAATCTTCTGAAGAGTTAGAATCCAATAAATCAGCAATAGATTTTTTTCAGAAGGTTTTAAATTTCCTCCAGGCACTACCTACTACCTACTTCTGTATATCATTTTTACATCCATAAAATGTATTTTTTTTATTTTAAAATTTTAAATTGTATTTATATGTGGGGTAGGGTAGGGGTTATGCACATGAGCTCATTGCTCCTGAAGGCCAGAAGAGAGCACAGGCTCTCCTGGAACTGGAGTTACTAAAGGTTGTGAGTCTGCTGATATGAGTGCTGAGAACCAAATTCCTATCCTCTATAAGAGCAACAGTGTTCTTAATGACTGAGCCATCTCTCCAACCCCCAAATGGAGTTTTTTTATGTGTCTGGATCAATAAACTTGGAATGATAAGGCCAAAATATACTTTTCTTTGAAATATGAGCAATTATTTTTTAAAAGTAATTTATTTTATTTTATTTTATTATGTGTATGAGTGTATTACCTGCATGTGTGTAAGTGCACCTATGTCATGCAATGCCTGTGGAGGTCAGAAGAAGGCACTGAATTCCCTGGAACTGGAGTTACGATGGTTGTTAGCTGCTATGTGGGTGCTGGAAATGGAACCCGGGTCCTCTGCAAGAGCAGTCCAGTGCTCTTAACTGCTGAGCCATCTCTCCAGCCTCAATATAAGCAAATTATATTTTAAAATATCTCAGATTGGTGTGGTGGTTTGAATGAAAATGTATTTGGACATTTTGTCCCCAGATGATAGTGCTGTTTCTGGAGATCTTAGAAGGTGTGGCTATCCTGGAGGAAGCATTTCACTGGGGGTGGGCTTAGAGAGTTCTTAAACCTGGCCAGATCTCCTGTTTTTCTCTTGTTTCCTGTGCCTGCTGGAAGATGTAGAGCTTAGCTTCTGCTCCTCCTCCATCCACATCTGCTACCACGCCTCCCCGCTGTGGTGGACTGTAATTCCCCTGGAACCATAAGCTCAAATAAACTCTTCTTTCTATAAATTCCTTTGGTCAGTGTTTCTATCACAGCAACAGAAAAGTAACTAATACAGATGGTATATAAGCCTTACAGTAGACAAGTTAATATTTCAGAGTTTCAGTGAATATTGAATAAGCAATATTTTTATAGTTGTTTCTTTTTAAAATTTTTATTTACTATTTTTATTTTATGTTTATGAGTGTTTTGCCTGGATATATGTGAGTGTACCCATGTTATACAATGGTCACAGAGGTCAGAGTGGTCATTGGATCTCCTGGAACTGGAGTTAAAGATGATTGTTAGCCACCATGTAGGTGCTGGAAACCAAACAGGAGCCTCTGTAAGAACAACCAGTATGTAGACCAGGCTGGCCTCAGTCTCACGGAGATCCACTTGCCTCTGCCTCTGCCTTTGCCTTCTGAGTGCTGAGTCCCACTATACCTGGCACCCCATAGTGTTATTTCTTTTTTCTTTTTTTTTAAGAGTTACTTCTTAATATATACTTGTTGATGTTTTATCTTTCTATCACCTAATGTTAACTTTTTTCTTTTGTCAAGAGGATGACAAATTTTAATTTTGATTCTTGTTTTATTTTATTATAAACCAAAGGGAAAGCACAAGTAGTGTTTTTGACTTTACTGGTGAATATGATCATAACTCCATACTTTAATTATGGTAGTTAGCTTTCTATTCCTGGAACAAATAACTGGGCTACTCAGTTTATAAACATAAAAGGTTTATTTTAGCTCACAGTGTTGGTGGTTTTGCCCAAGTTTTGCCCTCTTGCTTTTGGGTGGTGGTGAGGCAGCACAGCATGGTGGAAGTGTACTACAAGCCTGTCCATCTCATGGCTTGAATGACAAAGACAGCAAAAGAAGAAGTGGATGGGAGACCACTGTCTCCTTTCAAGAGCACACCTTCAGTGCCCTAGACCCTCCCAGTAGACCCCACTGCTGCCTTCAGTTTCACCACTTCCCACTACTGCCAAGCTGCAGACCAAGCCTTTCACACGGATGCCTTTGGGGGACGTTACAGTTCTAAACTACAGTCATAGTGGAAGGTTTCAGTCATTAATACAGAAAAGTGAGACGTGTCTTGGAAAATCTAACAGAGGCACACAGTAAGTAAGTATACCTAATTTATTTTGAATTCTGGTATAATAATACCTGCCTATCCGGCTCTTGGGATGCTAAGGTACAAACACTGCCATAGATTTAAGACCACTCTGTGTCTTAAACTCACAGAGTGAGTTCCAGGCCAGTTCAGGAAACAATGAGAACCTGTCTCAAATAACAACAACAAAAATTACATTAATAATTTAATAACATTATTTGATTTATACTGGAGAGAACTTTCATTGACATTTTAGCAGTAGTCCTATTCCACCAAATCTCTACAGTTTATGATGTAGTAATTGATATAAACTGTGAAAGAACAGTGAAATAAAATTGCATCTAGGCAAAATCCCTTAAACCTAGGACAATTCCCCTTTCCTCTCAAAGACCCTTCATAACCAATTTATACAAAATAGTTGCAACTTTATCTTGCTCTATTTTTCAGGGCACTTACCACTGACTGACCATATATATTTTTTTTTTTATTGTCTTTCTCTCAGTAAGAATAAAAACAATAAAGTATGGGGGACTTATTTTGTTGTTACTAGAGTCTCAAAAAATTTACCTATGAAATGGCTTAGCTTTAAAATGCTATTTTAAATAGCCTTTACAATACTTTCTGATTTTTTTAATTTTTAAAAATTTATTTCTTTTTTTATGAGTATTTTGCCTGCATGTATGTAAGTGCACCCATGTAATGCAATGCCCAAAGAGGTCAGAAGAGGGCATCAGATTCTGTAGGACAAATATTAACCACCATGTGCGTGCTGGAACTGAACCTGCAAGAACAGCCAGTGCTCTTAACCTTTGAGGTAACTCTCTAATCCTGTTTTGAAATTTAAATATATCTTAAAATTATTGTAGTTGAAGAAAAGCAATCAGAAATTCATGTATTTAGAAATTAAATAACAGCAATTGCAGTATGAATAAGCTTGTCCTGGAATTTTAATACAAATATTGTAATCAAAGGCTGATAATTTTCAGAGAAAAATAACTCTGATATTCATCTGACACTAGATTACTTAAAATTTAATGATTTCTACAATACAAATATGGGAAAGCAGAGAGTGGTGCAATAGCAAAATAACTAAAGTCGTCCATTTTAGTTACTTTTTAATCTAATAAAACAGCTTATCAAAGACACCTTTGCTAGCTGGGCATGGTGGTGCATGCCTTTAATCCTAGGTCTCAGGAGGCAAAGGGAGGCAGATCTCTGTGAGACTGAGGTCTTCACAGCGAGTTCCAGGCTAGCTGGGGCTACAGGGAGACCCTGTCTCAAAAAACAAACCACAATCAACAATCAAACAAAGGCCTTTGCTGACAATATCATCTATAAAAGCTAATATCTCCCACACTTCCTGCTTCTCTTGTTGCTGTATTTTCCTCCACAACAATTATCCCCTCTTACATTATATGTATGTTTGTATTTTTGTTTATCTGGATTCTCCAAAGAATAGCGTAAGCTCCATGAAGCCAGAGGCCTCAAATACTGTGATTACTTCTAGTTTCTCAGGTTGTAGAAGTAGGCACACTGCCCCAGACTTCAGTAAATACTTAATCAGAACATGAATTGCTTTGCTTCATTATATTTAAGTATAAAACATGATATTTGAACTTAGCAGTCATCAAAACAAGTTGATGGCTCTCTTTTGAAAATAATATAATTTTTATTACACAAAACATTTTTATTGTATATGGTATAGTTACTTCATTATTGCTAAACTCATGTTTCACTTTCAATTCTTAAGGCATAGAAAAAAGGCTTACCTGTAGTATTTCAGAAATAAAATTACTTTACCATATGCTAAACTACATCCTCCTATTTCTTCCTGAAATTGTATAGTATGAGATAAATGCCATTTATGTACTCTATGTGCTTTCTTATAAGTTGTAAAAAACAAAAAGAAAAAGATAAGTGTTAGGATCACACATAAGGTTAATCATTACGTTGTGATGCACTCTTTTAAATTGTAAAAAAAAAAAAAAAAAGATAAACGTGAAGTGCACACACAGGCATGGTTAATCTTCATGGTGTTTAACTTTTCTTAGGGAAGCATGAGCACTTATCTATTCACCTTAGATGTGGCACTGATGACAGACCAAAGAAATGGTTCCATCCAAGTCCAGCTTAATCAACCAATGAGTTTATTGGAGTCGGTTACAGGAAAATGGGTAAATCAAATACAGCTGCATCACCAAACAGCCCAGCCCAGCATGGGTGACAGCTGGCCTCCATGGAGCTCCCAGCACAACCTGCAGACAGTTCTGCTAGCAGAACAGTCTCCTGTCCTGGGCAATTGTTTACAGCTTTTTATTTATTTTCTGAGTCTTACGACCTACTCTCACTCCTTCCTCCAGGAGGGAATGTTTCATTTGGGAGGAAAACCTACACAACTCTTCACAGCACTCATTTAATGTTGGAGTGGAGTATATATGTGATGTTTTAGAATATAAGTGTTGATTTTTTTTATGAACTTCAAGATGAAGTAGAGAGATAATAAATGCGAAATGGATCTCTCAATTAGAAAGCTGTGTAATTGGCCTGGGAAATGGTTCAGTGGGTAAAAGCACTTGCTGTGAAAGCATAGGCATCCAAGTTTGAATCCAAAGCACCCACATCAAAGCTGGATATGATGGCATGCATCTATAAACCTAGTACTGGAAGGCAGAAATAGGAAGGTCTTAAGTGTTCATTGGTCAGTGAGTCTAGCTGAAAAGGCAAATTCCAGATTCAGTTAGAGATGCTGTCTCAAAAAATAAGACAGGGCCAACTGAGAAAGACACTCAACATAGACTTCTGACCTCCACACCTGCATGAATGTGCTGGAGTGTGCACCTGAACGTGTGCATACCTGCGCACATGACACAGAAACAGAGAGACACACATAGATACACACACACACACACACACACACACACACACATACACACACACTCGAGGAAGCTGTGTAATCTTCAAACTAAAACTTTTGTACCAAGAGTAAAACTTCAATATATATATTTTTTCTTGTGATAAAGGCAAAACATTCAATATTTTTTTTCCATAATTCTTGTCACTACATATATTTTCTTTTTATTTATGTACCTTGATAGAAAATGAATTCATTCAATATAAGCCCCTCATTTATTTCTATGCATATTTTCTATGTTCCCCTATGTAATTTCATGTTTTATAAAGTAAACAATAACCAAAATAATAGTTTTTGTCTGGGGCTAAAGATCAGTGGCAGAGTATTTCCTTAACACGTACAGAGCCCTACATCCAATTTCCAGCACTGCATAATAAATAAACAAAATAAAACCATTTTAGTTTATATCAATTTACTTCACATAAAATTTAAAAAAAAAAAAGAAATGGATATCTAACTTCAAACCCTGCATGCTATGAAACTGACCTGTCAGGCAAGATGTGCTGCTGGTGCAATAGTGGCCCAAATGTAAGGGGGGTAACCAACTATTTTGGATTAGATTTGAGGCCTGCTCTACAAGAGGGATTTCATATGTGGTATTGCAAATCTGGTCAAAACCCCATAGTTTAGAATTCCCATAGGCCGTAGAGGGGAACCTGCTATTGTCATCTTGCTAAATGAACATGTTATCAAACTGCCTTCTAAATATTTATGTTTATACACATAGATTAGGGCTGCCCTCAATCTTGGCCAGAGAAGCTTCTCTCTACAGTGGTCATCAGTTAATACAGAGGTCAAAATACAGAGAATAAGTGACTCTTGTTGAGTGCCCAATCCTAAATGGAATATCTACATCAATTCCCCCATGCTCCAAGCTTCAGGGAACATCACAGGAGAGGGAACAGAAAGAATGTAAGAGCCAGGGGATAAGGAAGAGTCCTGTGCAATGTTGTCATTTGAACATGACATGTCCATTGCACTCACTGCAGCATTGGGCACCTGCACAATGTAAGCCAGCAAGATAAGTCAGCATTCCAGTAGGCAGCACTAATTGGACTCAGTGGATTATGAAAAAAGAGAAGAAAACATGAAAAGGGAACGGGGTGTTGGGAGTGCCTGGAGGAGTGTGGGGGGAATGGGAGGTGGATATAATCAACATACATTGTTCACATGTATGAAATTGTTAAAGAATAAATAGAAGATATTGTATTATAGACAATCTCTATGATTATAAAGACACAACTGTAACTGAAACATTAAAAACAAAACAAAAAAAAACCTGTTCTCACCTCATGGATAACAAGCTAAATAGGAGATGTGGCCTGAATTCCCTCTGGGTCTCCTGCACAATCAGACAAACCATATAATATATTTTATGTGAGTTTATTAACTTACAAAGGAATGAGTACCCAGTGACTAGCCCCATGCCACAGCTCAGAGTCTGCCTTATCAGACCGTGCCACGCCCATAGTCACCGCTAGCATTTGCTCACGCCTCTGGGGCCAGCGATTGCCCCAGGTCCACAAGAGTCAGTCCATTCTGTCCCTCAGCTGCTGAGCGGCTGGCTGCGTGTCCCCCACACAGCGTGCACTACCCGAGGCTCATGGCTTCTGTCCCAAGATGGCTCCCACCAGCCCCTTCATAGTCCACACTCCACATCAGGCCCTGCCCATTGGAGGAACTAGCCAACAGGGAGACATTCCACCCCTTTCCTCGGCTCTTACAATCTTCCCATCCATCTTCCACTAAAGTCCCTGAGCTTTGGAGGGGGTGATAGATGTAGGGCGATCTCTCATATCATGGTGAGATAGTGGCCTCCCCATTAGTCGTCTTTAGGCCATGGCCACTGATATATCTCATTTGTGTTTCTTCTACTATAAAGACAAATAGAAGGAAGTAGACACATTTAAACAAACATGAATGTAAATACAAATGCCTAGACGATATCCCAATAGATGTACTATACTCATCAAACAATATACTCATGATGGCTTCTCCACTAGGGCCTGTAACCTGTCTCAATGGAAGGTATTGGCCTGGTCTACAGAACCAGATGTGTATTTCACCCCTAGGAGTGGGCCTTATCCAATTAGAAATTTGTCAGTTGTATGTGTGTTGGTCGAGCCATTATTGCACTTGTAGGTATTGCTTGGCATGTCCATAGTGTGCAGCACATGGTGTCTATTGTTGAGTAGAATTATAGGGGAGCCTTGCTTCCCCAACCATCTGCATCAATATGAATGTCATCCACCCAGTGGCATGGAGGGTTCTTTTTTGGCTTAGTCTCAGTTCCATCTCTTCTCCTCCTGTGCTCACAACGTGCAGTGTCCTCAGCAGCATGGCCTTGCCAACCTTTCTAGTGTACAACTGGCACTAATGGCAATAACCTTGGTGAATTGGAGGACCTCAAGGATCTCTCTCTGACCAACAGCTCATAGGGGGGCAACCCACCCCTGGTACTGTAGACTTTCTTAACAGTGGTATAGTTTGGGAGTCTCTATCCTCATCTTAACCAACCTACATAAAACTCCTAAGAATCTTACAGGGATCTTACAGGAATCTTATAGCTGGTCTTTGCTTCTTCAGGTATCTTTCAAATGAGTTTCACATCTGTAGAACACTCAAAGGAACGTTAACATTATATATTAAATCAGTCACAGACAAGGTCTCACACAGCATGGAAAAGTTTTGTCCATTCGTATTAACTGTTTTCTCCATAGATCCTTGTTAGATACCATAGCATGGGTACAAGGCATTAATGTGGTTAGCTCTTTGCCATTTTTAGTTATCCCTTTGGGGTCATTTTTCATTTGGGGGATTTTACATGGGGTCTATTTGTATTCTTTTATTCTTGATACACTTACAAGTGTTGGCTCCAGTTGCCTGACCCTGCACTGGGCTAAGGAGGCAGAGGGCTTCTGTCCCTGATGCACTTGTGGGTTCCCTGAGTCAGGCAGGCCCTGGATCTGCCTCCTGACTGTAGCCATATCTGTTCTCTTCCCAGTGACCACACCAGGTTGCTGAGGGAGAACTTGGTGGGAAAACCTGCTTACACCCCTAGTATAGCCTTTATCAGAAGAGAAATGCATCTTATTTAATCCTTGGGGATTCTTAACCATCCCTTGTACAGTTTTTATTCTTCAAATGCCCTTTGTAAACTGTTTTTCTTGTTTTAAAACCTTCCAGAAATGCCTTAGTACCGAATTTGGTTTTCTATCAATTTTTTTCTCTGGGGATTTGGGTTTGACATAAGACTTGCCACATTTATCTTCGAGTAACCCAAGTGGACCATTTCTTCTGTCTGGTCTTTTTTATATCTCTTATAGGGTGTTCTGTTATTTTGTAGACACGTTTTACATGCAGGTCAGAATCATTTAGATTTGCCAAAGCCTCTCTCACTTTACAAAGATCCTGTCCCATCAAAGAGCTTAGTAAAGCCATTAAAGCCCCATACCATTCTCGGGGTCCCAGTTGAATTAAGCTTTGTTTCATATCTCTGGTGAACACAGTTTCATCTGGCCCAATGAACTGGGCATCAAATATTGCTTTTCTCATACCTAGTTCTCTCAGTAATGCCTGACCCTCCTTTATAGTCCTCCAGCCTCTGCTAATCATGTTAGTCTCCCTTGGTGACAACCATGTATCTTTAATGCCTTCAACCAGCCACCCCATTAAGGACTGGTCCCCCCTACATTGGCCTAGGTTGAACAGCCTATATTACAAGGATGGATGTGTGGTTAGATAACTCAGTTGTGAAGCTTCTGAAGCACTTAGACTGACATAATTTGCTGCCATGTCCCATACTCTCACAAGCCATGTGGCCAGGGGCTCTCTTCTTCCTTGCTTGTTTTTCCTAGTTTTAACAGTTCTAGCATAGAATATTTCCCAGCTACAGCACAGTTAGCTTCCTCCCCCCCTTTTTACTATTATCATCTTTTCCTCTGAGTCCTTGGACTTTATACAAGTCAAAGCGTCCTGCCTTTTTTCTCTCTCTAGCTCTGCACCTGGGTCTGCCAGTTCAGCCATTTCAGATCTCCCCACCTGGGACACATCTTTTATCATGCAAAGTGGTCTCTCTCTCTCTCTCTCTCTCTCTCTCTCTCTCTCTCTCTTCCCCCCTCCCCCGTGGCTGTGCTCTCTGGGTGCTCCATTTGGGTCCAGTGCAGGTAAAAGATTTTCTAGCCTTTGGGTAACCTTTAACAAATCTTCACATACCCACAACATATACCCACATTTACAACATAGCTGTGGCCCATGCTTCTGCATGGATGGCCTCTTTTTAGTTACAGATTTTATGATCCATTGTATAACCCATATGACTATCCCTAACCTCATTAATCATATGGATATTGATTGACTTCTCTCCTGGATTTGGGACTCAGAGCCCAGCTGACCCACCACAGGGGCAGTGGAAACAGCACTGCTTTCTGAGGCCCACATCCCCAAGGCTGTATAGTTCCTTTACCCAGCCAGACTACACCAGTTTTGTGGCCCAAATTCCCTCTGGGTCTTCTGCACAATCAGACAAACCATATAATATATTTTATGTGAGTTTATTAACTTACAAAGGAATGAGTACCCAGTGCCTAGCCCCACTCCGTGACTCAGAGCCTGCCTTATAAGACCGTGCTACGCCCATAGTCACCTCTATCATTCACTCATGCCTCCGGGGCCAGTGGTTGCCCCAGGTCCACAAGAGTCAGTCCATTCTGTCGCTCAGCTGCTGAGCGGCTGGCTGCACATCCCCCACACCATGCATACTACATGCGGCTCTTGGATTCTGTCCCAAGATTGCTCCCAGCAGCTCCTTAGTAGTCCATGCTCCATGTCAGACCCTGCCCAATGAAGGAACTAGCCAATAGGGAGACAGGAGGTAATCATGAAAGACTGCATGCCCATCTTGGTGTCTGTGACAGTCAACTCTCTGCCATGGTAAAGATAGAAACTGGTCATTTAAATAGAATAACAAGTTGAACATAGTCTAATTAATAGCCAGAGAGACACTGGCAAGGTCTGAGGCAGTAATCTCATATAGGGACTAAGAGTAGATGGTCAAGGTTAACACCTAACAAAATACAAGTCATAGATGGACAGAGGGGTGGACTGGGTAGGCAGATATGAGCAATTCATGAAATTCATGATCATCTCCCTGTTGGACCAGGGGGACAAGCACAAAGCATGTGGTCTTTCCATTGGCTTGGCCCATGATAACCTAGATAATTAACAGATCTCAGGAGAGATTATTACCTTAGCCATTTTCTAGTTCCTGCCATTGCTTTATAAAACACCTAGATGGGCCCCCACAGCCCTTTGCTTCCCTGTGTTGCACAACCACCGGATTCCTGGTGCCAGCATCTTTCCTGGGAAAGTCTAGCATGCCCACCATGCTTTGAATCCCCCCAGCCTCATTCATCCCCAACTCCCACACCCCATCTCTCTTCCTGGCCTGGGTACTGGCCCATGTCTTGTCTTGGTACCATAGACACCAGGGCTGACCTCTTGGCCCAGAATTCCCACCACCTCCTGATCCTTTGCATCCAAACCAACCCAGTTCCTCCCAGTAGTACCCAGGAACCCTCTAGGCGTAGACCCAGCCCCACCTACCATTGCTTCCCTGGGTGGCTAAGCCACTGCTTCCTGGTGCTAGCATCTTTCCTGGCTGGGTCCCACAAGGCACACACACCTTGACTCCCCCAGCCTCATTCACCCTCATAGCTCCCCTCCTAGCCTCATCTCTCTTCCTAGCCTAGGTAATGGACATTTCTTGTCTTGGCACTCCAGACCCCTGGACTGACCTCTTGGCCCAGAATCCCAACTGCTTCCTGATCCTTTGCATCCAGACTAACTCAGTTCCTCCCAGTAGTCCCCAGGAGGCCCCAGGGCCTCTTCCTTCCCCCACCTCCCTTTGCATCCCTGGGTGGCACAGCCACTAGCTTCCTGAGACCAGCAACTTTCCTGAGCCCTGCTTCCAGTCCAGCCCAGCCCCCAAATTCCTGAAGGCAGCATCTTTTCTGGAGGGATTCAGATCTTAGGAGAAAGCCTGAGAGCATCTGATCCTCATCTGACTTGGGCCTCTGTGGTAACTCCTGAAAAACGAAAGCAATTTGGCCACTCCAATATAAAATCAAAAGTGAGAACCTGAAGCCTAGACCAACCAGCTTTTCATGCCCAACAAGTAAACCACAAAGGCACTTAAGGTTTACAAAAAGAAGCAGACCTAAACTCAGCAAAGAAAGGCTTGAGTCTCACACAAGAATCAGAAACTACAAAAGAAATTCACATGTCAAAGTCATAGAGAAAAAATGATAACATGAAAAACCAAAATAAATATATCCCCATCAAGTACCAATGGTCCTCTAGAGGAGTACAATGAGAACACCCTAGAGATAACACGGGACATGGAACTCAAAGAACAATTATAAACATGATAAAATAATTCAATGAATTTAAAGAACACATAAAAGAAATCAAAGAAATGAAAGAAAATAGGGATAAACTTCTGAATGAATTCAAAAAAGATTATGAAAAATTTAAGACAGCACAAGAATGGAATATGCAGGAATTGTGTGACACCATAAGAAGACCAAGCTTACAAATCGTAGGCATACAGGAAGGAGAAGAATCTCAAGATAATGGTATGGAACAGATCTTCAACAGGATTATAGGAGAAAATTTCTCAAAATTAAAGAAAGACATGCCCATATGAATACAAGAAGCATATAGAACACCAAATAGACAGGACCAGAAAAGAAAATCTCCATGGCATATCATAGTAAAAACACTAAACATACGGAACAAAAAGACAATACTGAAAGCTGCAAAAGAAAAACAACAAGTCACATATAAAGGAAAACCATCAGGATTACAGCTGACTTTTTACTGCAAACTATGAAAGCCAGAAGAGCCTGGACCAAAGTATTCCCAGTTCTAAAGGACCACAAATGCCATCCCAGATTACTTTACCCAGCCAAAATGTCTATTATAGTTGAAGGGGAAAGAAAAATCTTCCATGAAATAAATAGGCTGAAAGAATTCATGTCCACAAAACCAGCCTTTCAGAGAGTTCTTGAAGCAATACAAAGAGCTGAAGAAAGGAACAACTATACCCAAGGGGGTACATAAAGAAACTTAATGAAGGCATAACTGTGGAAATGGACAGCTATACCAAGAATGTGAACAGAAATAGAAATGACAGGATTCAATACACATCTTTCATTAATAACTTTAAATATCAATGGACTGAACCCCAGTCAAAAGACACAGACTAGTTGAATAGTTTAAGAAACAAAACCCATCTTTTTGTTGTCTGCAAGAAACTCATGTCGCTTTCAAGGACAGGCACTACCTTAAGGTGAAAGGATGGAGAAAAATATACCAAGTGAATGGTACTAAGAAAAAAGCAGGCATTGCAATTCTAATATCTGATAAAATAGACTTTAAACTAAAACTAATCAGGAGAGATAAAGAGGGCCACTTCATTCTGATCAAAGGAACAGTAAACCAAGAAGATATTGCAATCATGAACATGTATTTCACCAAACTCTGGCACACCCAACTTCATAAAAACAGAACTACAGGACTTTAAGACCCAGATTAATCTGAACTCATTAATAGTAGGGGACTTCAATACCCCATTGTCTCCATTACATAGGTCAACAAGACAGAGAATTAACAGAGAGAAATTTGAAT
>NW_008340940.1:2363320-2365853 GCF_000622305.1 Nannospalax galili | reverse complement strand
CAGCGCCCATGGAACCTTCTCCAAAATCAACCATATACTGGGGCACAAAACTAACCTCAACAAAAAAGATTGAAATAATTCCATGTATTCTATCAGACTACAATGCAATAAAGCTTAAAATCTATACCAGAAGAAACCCTAGTAACTACATGAACACATGGAGAATAAACAACATACTCCTGAATTATGAATGGGTCAAAGTAGAAATTAATAAAGAAATAGAAACCTTCTTGGAACTAAATGAAAAGGACAATACAACACAACAAAAACCTCTGGAACACATTGAAAGCCGTCCTTAGAGGGAAGTTTATAGCTCTAAGTGCCTATATTCCAATAATTGGAAAAGAAGAGATCAAAAATCAGAAAGAACACAAATAAATGACTTAACATTGTCACTCAAGACACTTGAAAAGCAACAACAAATAAAACCCAAACCCAGCAGACAAGAAAAAAATAACAAAAATCAGAGCAGAAATTAATGAAATTGAAACAAAGAAAACAATACAAAGAATGGACGAATCCAAGAGCTGGTTCTTTGAGAAAATAAACAAGATTGATAGACCACTAGCCCAGTTAACCAAAAGAAAGAAAGAGCACCTCCAAATCAACAAAATCAGAGATGAAAGGGGAAACATCACAACAGACACCAAAAAGATCCAGAACGTTATAAAGGTGTGTCCCAGAAACCTGGTTCCTTCAAGGGGTGGGGCCTGTCATGGAGAATGGACTGTGGAGGGGCTTCTGGGAGCCATGTTGGGATGGAAGCTGAGAGCCACCAGGAATGTGCAGCAGCAGGTGTGGAGAAAAAGATAGCCCTGGTATTTCACCAGTGTCACGAGAGGAGCATTTACCAACCTGGAATGAGACTGGAGGCCCAAGATGCGTGAGTGAAAGTTAACAGAGACTGTGAGCAGGCAAAGAAGCAGTCTGGAACTGTGGTGGCCTGCCATGCAGAACTGGGTGCTGGTGCCAGGCATTAGTTTCTGTAAGTTTCTCCATGCCACCCCCAAGATACAAACTATAATAAATTCAGATTAAAATATATTATATGGTTTGTCTGATAGCACAAGAGACCCCAAGAGAACTCTGGTGAAAAAGAGAATACTTTAAAAACCTATATGCTACTAAATTTGAAAACTTAAAAGAAATGGACAGGTATCTAAAAGCATGGGAACCACCACAACGAAACCAAGAAGAGAATCACAGCTTAAACAGACCTATAACACATAAGGAAATTGAAACAGTAATAATAATAAAAAAAAACTCCCAACTAAAAAAAGCCTAGGACCAGATGGATTTACAGCAGAATTCTACCAGACAGTTAAAGATCTACATCCAATACTACTTAACTTATTCAAGAAGACAGAAATGGAGGGAGAACTTCCAAATTCCTTCTACAAATCCAGCATCACTCTAATACCAAAGCCAGGTAAAGATACAACCAAAATAGAAAACTATAGACCCATATCCTTAATGAACACAGATGCAAAAATTCTCAACAAAATACTTGCAAACCGCATACAGACACACATCAGAAAGATCATCCACCATGATCAAGTCAGCTTTATCCCAGAGATGCAGGGATCATTCAATTAAATCATATGAATAGACTCAAAGACAAGAACCACATGGTCATCTCAATAGATACATAGAAGACCTTTGACAAAATTCAACATGCATTTATGTTCAAAGTCCTAGAGGGAATTGCACTGGAGGGAACATACCACAACGTAATTAAAGCCATATAAAACAAACCGACAGCCAACATCATCCTAAATGGAGGAAAAAAGTGAAAGCATCCCCATTAAAATCAGAAACAAGACAAGGATGTCCTCTTTTTCCACTCCTCTTTAACATAGTGCTTGAAACTCTTGCAAGAGCAATAAGAGAAGGCTATTAAAGGAATAATTGGAAAAGAAGAAATTAAATCCCTTTTTGCAGATGATATGATATATCTAAGAGATGCCAAAAATTCCACCAGAAAATTCCTAGAAATCATTAACATATTCAGTAAAATGGCACGTTACAAAATTAATCTATGAAAGTCTGTAAGCCTTTCTATATACAATAATGAAGAATCAGAGAAAGAGTACATGGAAATACTCCCCTTCACAGTAGCTGCAAAAAAAGTAAAATATCTCAGAATAAACCTGACCAAAGACATTAAAGACCTCTAAAATGAAATTTTTAAACCTTTAAAGAGATTGAGGAAGACATCAGAAGATGGACTGATCTCCCATGCTCATGGACTGGAAGAATTAATATTGTGCAAATGACCATCCTAGGTTGACTAAGTCCCAGGGGACTATGAGCATCTCTCAAAATGTCCTGTAACTGAAGTGAGTCCTGCCCTCTTGATCAAGGAGACCATGGAGACCCTACTGGTGAATGGCTGGGGGCACTGACAACACAGTGGACAGTAACAGGGATGACAGAGTATATGGGCTCCAGTGGAGGGGGGGGCTATGGGAGGGTGCCATTTGGAAAGTGGGTATATAGATGAATAAGATTGTTTGGGATGTTCTGTATGATA
>NW_008340940.1:2360523-2361454 GCF_000622305.1 Nannospalax galili | reverse complement strand
ATATAAGCGTAATAATTCATCTGTAAACCTAGAAATATGCAGCCTATTTTGAAAGAGATGTACCCTATCTCAGAAAAATGTTATTGAATAGGTTAATGCTGTTGTAATGAAATGCTTCTTTTAATTAAAAAAAATAGCTAATATCAAAAATCTAAAATAAACAAAACTAAAAACAAAACAAAAAAAATCAACAAATTTTAAAAATGAGTTATATTTGAGGAAGAAGCATAAAAATTTACTTCATGTTAATTAGTAGAGGTGATAAACATTACCACTGAAATCTACCTGATGACTTTCTGTCCATACTCAGGTGCCTAGGATCCGAGTGTAACAGACTGTGAATGGTAACAATCAGATACACAGCAATTAGAGATGCATGTGCAAACATCTAAGTGTTAGTGGCATTAAAAGCATGTCTTTCTGCCAGGCGTGGTGGTGCACACTTTTAATCCCAGCACTTGGGAGGCAGAGGCAGGCAGATCTTTGTGAGTTTGAGGCCAGCCTGGTCTACATAGTGAGTTCCAGGACAACTGGGGCTACAGGGAGACCCTGTCTCAAAAAGACAAAACAAAAACAAAAACAAAAACAAAAAACAAGTGTCTTTCTGTAGGAAACAGTATATTTTAAAATGAAATAGAAATCTTTTTTAAAGGTTAAAACCTCATGAATGAGGATGTGTTACGGGGCTTATACTGAGTTCAATATTGCATAACCGTATTAATTCAACTATAGTTTTTGTTTTTTGTTTTGTTTTGTTTTTTCTTTTATCTTTTTGAGACAGGTTCTGCCTGTAGCCCCAAGTGGCCTGGAACTCCAGGCTGGCCTTGAACTCACAGAGATTCGCCTGCCTCTGCCTCCCAGTGCTGGGATTAAAGGCGTGTGCCACCACCCCTGGCTTCAGTTAGAATTTTATATAAATGTATCTATACAG
>NW_008340940.1:2330982-2359626 GCF_000622305.1 Nannospalax galili | reverse complement strand
GCTGAAAGGGATAGGGATGGGGGTTGGCAACATGGTTATTTTCCGCCTGGACCCGACATTCCTTTTGGTATAGTGCAATCCATTTAATGAACAAGGGGCTGGGGAGGACTACCTTGGCTAGATTCACCCAGTCTTTGGCTGTACAAGGTTGATATACCAAGCCCTGGAGAAGGGTGTCGATCCAGGGGGACCCATGGCCATCCTCAGCCACCACCTTCTTTAATTCTTTAAGATCTTTAGCCTCCCAAGGGTACCAGTCAGCCAGACGCTGGGGTCCGGGGTTGATGTTTACTGGGAAACCTTGGACCAGTCCCACAGGAGCAGGGGACTCCGATGGACTAGATTGGGAGGGCCCCCGCCAAGGGTCCTTTCCCTCATGCTCATCCTGACCGCCCGGGGTCCCCCCTTTATCTTCCCCATTCTCGTCATCCCCCTTTCCAGATCTTTCCATACTATGCACTTCACTTTCAATCATTAAGCTCACTCCTCATCAAACACAACCCATTGATCTTCCCCTGTGACCTTATCCACCTGGGGGTTGGATCGGGTTGAAAACATGACAAGGGCTGAGATCATGGGGTAAAACCCCAAGGGTAATTCCTCCCCTCTGTTGATCTCTGCCTTGTGAGCCAGTTGTTCGAGCCGGTCCCAGGTAGCCCACTGGAATAAATTGCTGGCAGGCAGCCAGGAAGCAAGACACAGGGAGGCCTCTCAGACCTTCTTTGACGAGGAATCGGACTGTTCTAATCCCCTGGATCTCAGTATATGTCTCAGCAGTGTGAGCGCCGGGTCCTCACTTTTACTCGTTGTGTTGCCCATCTCTTGGGGTCTCACTTCCCTTGGTACTCACCCAATTAGCTCCGGCGATCAGCTCCCATAGTGGGTCTAAGTGGTCTTCAGGCCCCACACTGTGCGCCAGATGTCGGGGATCCTGCCCCGACGCAGGAGCCTGGAAAGGGAGATGAGCTGTCTGCCCGTTACCCGCAGTCTCCCCGGGAGACAATCAGATGCGACAGGGAGCCAGTCAAGCAGGAACTCATTTACTGCAGGTGTTTACAGAGCTTATAAAGGCAAAAACCACAAAGGAAAATCCCCTCCCCAACCAAGTGTCCAATCATATTAAAGGTGAATTTGAGCATGCAGTCTCCTCTCCATAGGACAGCATAGCATTCGCGAGGTGATCACGAGCTGCCAAGATGCACGGAAATGACAGGAGCTAATCAGCGATTCTTCAAAACAATTCTGGCCATGTTCTGGCCGTTTCCTCTAGGCAACAAACGAGACTGATGATGCCTCAGCCGCTTCCTCTAGGTACCATCCTGCCTCGCCCCTGGCCTCAGGCCCCCACAAAAGCTGAAATGAAATGCTTCTTCTAATCATGTGGTTATTAAATAAATAATAATTTTAAAAAACGACCTAGACATAGAAAATTCAATGGCTTTTCCTCTCTCAGAAACAAATTCCTTCCAACTCTCAGGAGTTTCCTTTCAGTTTTACTCAATTTCTCACTTTTTGTCACTGTCTCACTTTTTTGAAAGAATTCTTTTTAAAAATATTTTTATTTCTTATTTTTATTTTTTTTTTTGTGTATTGCCTGCAAATGGACAAGTGCATCTTGTCATGCAATGCCCATGGAGGTCAAAAGAGGGTGTCAGATCCCCTGGAATTGGAGTTATAGATGGTTGTTAGCTGTTATGTGGTTGCTGGGAATCGAACACGGGTCCTCTGCAAGAGCCGTCAGGCCTCTTAACCGATGCTCCATCTCTCTAGCCCCTCTGAAATAATTCCCAATAATCCTGCTTCTGCTTTGCATACCCTAATAAGAGTCCATAGCATTAAATTTCTTTGATATGAGACAATGAACCCAGAACCACTGTCCCAGGTTGAGCTTTGATGGATCTGTCTGGCATATTAGGACCTTGGATCAAGCCCAACTGTACCAAGAGCCTGTTGCTCTGAAACCCATCATTGCCATGTGAAATTAAATGAAAACTATGTACATGAAACCAAATAGAGGAAATTTAGCTCTTGCTGACTGTAACTCATATTTTGACACAAACTTCAAGGCAGATGAGCAAATAGGAAGGACGTTTCATGAAGAAAAGAAAGAATTCAGGTATATGTGGTTTATTGGCATGGAGACTGGAGGCAGACTCACTGGAAGGGAAGCATCCTGTGAGACAGAATGAGGGAGTATACTTAGGAAGCTGGTAGTCCATAACCGAGTCCTGGCCTTTCTCAGATGTTTGTTTAACCATTATGGTCAGAGTTCTAGAGCAATATATAGTCTGGGCATTTTCCACTTGTCTAGTCTATCCTTCACCATTAAATGATGAGACTTCATGCAGAGTCAAACTCCTGTTCCTGCATTCAGTAAGTTTTAGGTGCACAGCATGTGTCAAAGCACTATAATGAACTATACAGAGATGAAGGTAGCATTTGTAACACCTAGAGACCACATAACTTAAACTGAATTTGAGAATTTGAGAAGGTATACCAGAGGAAATAACTTTTAGTCTGAAATTCAAAAAGAGTTAGTTAGCCAGGCAGGTGGGGGCAGAATGAAACAGGAAGAGACATGGGCTCCAAGTTGAGTGGGAAGAATAGGAAAGCTATCACATGTTCATATGGAATAATTTTGATTTAATTGATTTGAAATTCAATTTAGCCATGTTCCTTCTTTTAATGTACTGTTTTTTTAAAGCAACCATGAATTGTTTGTTTCCTTATTTAAAAATTTGTGAGAAGAGAAAATAAACCAATAATTTAAGTTCAGTTGTGCCCTTTTCCTCCTTTCTTTCCTTGGGTTAGTAAATACTGTTGATTAGATATTCTTCAAGGTTTTGATTGACTTGGCCTTACTTCAACTATTAATCATCCCAGTGGAGATCAAACTCTCTTCTACAATCCCAACACATATCTGATATTTCCCAAAGCACTTTAGCAAATTTATCAGTAGAGATACAACCTGTGCTAGAAGATCCACATTGAGTTACTCATGAATTCAGTTTTTAAGCAAACACAAGACAACAACAAAAAATAAAAACAAGTGGAGGTCAACACCAACACACACACACACACACACACACACACGCACAGGCATGCACACGCACACACACATGCACACACGTGCACACAGACAAAACTAATTTCTATAATTTCAGTGATTGTTAATTTCCCATGTCACCTTAAGTAGACCATGGTATGCCCAAGTATTGGGGTATGAAGAGTTTCTGTGAAAGTAGTTTTAGATGAGATAGCATTAAAATGACAGGCTAAGTCAAGTAGATTGTCCTCCACAGTGTGGATGGTCTTCATTCAATCAACTTACAACAAATGGTTGACCTCTTTGCTATGAATCTCCTGTCAGATGTCCCTGTAAGTGATAGCTTTTCCTATCTGATACCCTCCAATATGGACAACCAGGTCTTCCTGGTTTCTATAGCAGTCTTCAGGTTTCATTTGGAAACTTGGACATTGGCTTAACAGAGTCTGGACTTCCCAGCCTACATGCATACACACACACACACACACACACACACACACACACACTCAGCTTCTCTGAAGACTGCTGATAATCCTAATATCTAATCCTAATTTTCCCAAAGATAAAATTATTCAATTTTCCTTCTTGGTACAATTTATGTTGCTAAAACAAAATATGTGAGGTTGGGAAATTTATAAAAAATAGAAGTCTAGGCTGGATGTGGTGGCACACGCTGGAGGCAGAGGCAGGCAGATCTGTGTAAGTTCAAGGCCAGCCTGGTCTACACAGTGAGTTCTAGACCTGTTGGGGCTACAGGAAGACTCCGTCTCAAAAAAAAGACAAAAAAAAATAGAAGTCTATTTGTCTCACCTTCCTGGAGACTGAAAAGTCGAAGAGAATGGTGTTGGCTGGCATCTGGAAAGGATCTCCTTACACATAAGTATAGAGTGTCAACAGCAAGACAGATCATGTGGGCCAGTTCAAGCCTCTCTTCCTCTTCTTACAAAATCACCAGTCCTACTGGGGGGTGGGTGTCTCACTCTGATGACCTTGTGAAATCCTAGCTACTTCTTAAATGCTTTACTTCTGAATACCATAAAGATATGAATTTGAGAATTCAGTTTCCAAAAAATGCATGAAATCTGGGGTACATACTAAAATGACAGCAGTTTTCATATAGTTATTTGTTCAAAAGTACTTATGTACTAAGGGTTCCCAAGAAATAAAAGTTTCAATTTAACGAGTCCATAATTTTTGCTGTAATTTTTTTTTAACTTTTACAACTTTATTGAGAATTTCGTACATGCATATAAGATGTTTTGATCAAATCCATACCCACTCCCTCCCCTCCAACATTCCCCCCCTCTGAAGAGGTAACCCTAAAATCTTTTAAGGATTGGATACAAGCTCCCAAATACTTTTGAGATTTTTGGCCTTTGGAACAGAGTATGTTGCTAACAGGCCCAAGAACATTTTGACTTTTAGCCAAGAAACTGGCTACATTTCTTTGGGGTCTTTTTACCCTAACTGCCTAGCCAATTCCTACCTCCTAGTTTTATCACACCATCCTCAGAAGGGGTTACCCAAATTGCCAATAGGGAATAGGGACACAGACCACTCTGGCTTCTTCCATGCTGAACAGGGATGCAGGGTGAGGCAATTGCAGTACCTCTTCAGTGGGTCTATCTACAAGACTCCCAAGTTGCATAACTCTTGTCTCTAAGGGAAGAAGAAAGTCCTTGAATCATGAATAGGAGACATAAAGAAGTAAAGGCAAGAGTAATTAGTATTACAATTTCTAGACAGGGAACTAGAAAAAAGTCAGAACATTTTCAAATGTTCATATGAAAGTCCATTGGAGTGACCCCCCCCCCGACTGCACATAGTGACCAGTATCTAAAGAGAAAAATAATTCATATTTATTGGTGTATTGGACACTGTATTTGAATGGTACATGTGTAAAAACTTTTTAACAAACAACAGTTTTAGTCCATTTTGTGCAACTATAAAGAGTAATCTGTTTATAGTCAGGATAATTTATAAAGAAAATAAGTTTATTTTTCACAGTTTTGTAGGATAAATTCTCTATAAAGTTCCTGGCATTTGGAAGGAGTTCTTGGCTGTATCATCTACAGCAGAAGGCAAGAAACAAGAATCAAAGGATATGTATGGGAGTGTGTGGGGGCATATTGGATGTGTGGGGGGTGGAGGTTGGTGTGTGAGCATATGGGGTGTGTGTTGGAGGTGCTTGTAGGCATACTGGATGTGGGGGTTGGTGGGTGTGTAGGCATATTGGGAATTATATTCAACCACATGGACTTTGGAGAACCCAGTCAAGTTAAGTTTTTTTCACTTAACTTCCTTAGCAAATCTATGAAGTATGTTCTTATTCTCATTATATGTATGAGAAAATATAAACTAATAGCTGGGTGTGGTGGCACAAGACTCTAATCCCAGCACTTAGGAGGTAGAGGCAGGCAGATCTCTGTGAGATTGAATCCAGCCTGGTCTACACAGTGCGTTTCAGGCCAACTGAACTACAGGGAGACCCGGTCTCACCGCTACACACACACACACACACACACACACACACACACACACACACACACACGCACGCACACATATATGACCTAGGAGTAACCAGAGAGACCAGTGTCCTGCACGGCTGCCACTCTTTGGCCTCCTTCCTGGAACCCAGAATCCAGTGTGGTCGCAACCCATACACACACACACACACACACACACACACACACACACACACACACACACATATATATGACCTAGGAGTAACCAGAGAGACCAGTGTCCTGCACGGTTGCCACTCTTTGGCCTCCTTCCTGGAACCAAGAATCCAGTGTGGTCGCAATCTACTCTCCAACTGCATTCCTTGATATGGTACAACCTACCCTCCAACATGAGCCCTTTCCCTACACACACACACACACACACACACACACACACACACACACATATATATGACCTAGGAGTAACCAGAGAGACCAGTGTCCTGCACGGTTGCCACTCTTTGGCCTCCTTCCTGGAACCAAGAATCCAGTGTGGTCGCAATCTACTCTCCAACTGCATTCCTTGATATGGTACAACCTACCCTCCAACATGAGCCCTTTCCCTCTCCCTGAAGGAAAGAAAAGATAAAACCCCAAGTCTGTAAGAGAGACTGTTTCTCCTCCAAATAACAGGCAGTGAGGGGGTGCCTACCTTCTCTGGCCTCCAGACTGTGAGATGGGGGTGTGGTGCCATCTCAGGTTTATTCTTGAATAAATCTGCTCGTTCTGTAGAGGCTGGTTTCTCCATCTCCTTTCTCACCTCATATTTCCTTACAATATACAAAGTACAAACAGGCTAAGGAACTTCCTGACATTATTCAGCTGATAGACTGTGCCTTTAATTCAAGCGATCTGAAGATGCTAAATGCCAGAATTATAATAGCCACACAATTCTGGTTCTCCAAGGGAAATATTTCTGTCTCTAATCATTAATGAACAATTTGTCCTTTAAGAATGATGAAACTGAGATATGACCATAAGTCCCTTTAATTCCAATGTCACCAGCTTACCACTATCAAACATGTTTTTAAAGAACCCGTCGAGCTATTTTCTATCAAATTCATAGGGCATCTGAGGTACATCACTCTGGTCTTCTCCCTCCTCACAGGCAAAAAGAAAGGCAGCTTCTGTCAGCCAGGATCTAAATTGGCAAGAACAGCTGGACCATGATGTTCTGCTAAATAATTTCACAGAGCAACAGTCAGATAAAAACACTCTGTGACCACAGGGATCAAGATAAATTAAGACCATTCATTAACCATATCTGAGCACATATCTGGCCACTGGGAGGAAGTCCCACTTCTTTGGTGATTATAGCTTTAGCTTCATGCATTTCTTCTACCTCTTAGATACAGAAAACATATAATCCTGTGGGCCAAATCTATTCACACTTAATTTTCACTTTTTGGTGTTGGAGATTGAGCCTTTGCTAAGTATGTGTTCTGTCAACCAGCTCTATATGATTTTTTTTTAATCTTTGGGAAAGAATGGTTTTTACATTTAAAAACAGATAACTCTGCACCCTACAAAGCTTTCTAAAAAAATGTTCAATCACCTCTCAACATCACCCCACTGGGTTCATACCTCTAACAAGGCTTTGGGGAACATACTCAAACCATATTTGAAATACAGTGTTCTCTTAAACCATGTAACACAAACCCCAAATTTATTAATTTAAGGAAGATCTCATGTAAAGGCTGGCCTCAAAATTTTCATGCAACTGAGGATGGCCTTGAACTTACTACCCTCCTGCTTTGATCTCTTGGGAGCCAGAAGTACAGGTGTATGCTACCAGGCCAGGTTTATGCTGTGCTCAGAACTCTGTGAATACTGGGTAAGCACACTACCAACTGAATTACACTCTAGGCCACAAACCCAAAAGCGAGCAAGTTCTGTTACAGAAATGTCCACAGTACACATACTGTATGTTTTCCCTTATAGTCAATAGTCAATGGACCCAACCAACTTTGTTTAATAAGTGTACACCAAAAACAGGAAAAAAATATCATCTGGGCCAGGTACCACTTGTGACATGTTTTTGAATGACCTGAAAGCTAAGAATCTTTTTTACACATTTCAATGGGTTGTTTCAAAAGGAAGGGAGGGAGGGACGAAGAGAAAGGGAGGAATGAAAAAAAGAAGAAAGGAAGGTGGAAAGAAGGAAGGAAGCAAGGAAGGTAGGAAGGAAAAGTGATCAAGGCCAACTGTGAACTATGAACCCTATTAATACTGTTTGGCACTTTATAGAAAAATGTTGCCACCTCCGGTTAAGAACTATGAAAGGTCTGAGATTTTATTCTACTTGCAAGCTGACAGATTAGTCTGTCACAGTTTCTTGAATGATGACAAAGAAAGGATTCCCAGGTTAGAGATAAAGGGCTTTATAACAGAAAGGTGTTTCTGGAGCGTCAACATTAATCCATTTAATGTATAAGCCACCTCTTAAAGATTCCACCATTGTGGGGGCTGGAGAGATGGCTCAGTGGTTAAGAGCACTAGCTTCTCTTGCAGAGGACCAGGGTTCAGCTCCCAGCACCCACATGACAGCTAACAACTATCTGTTACTCCAGTTCCAGGGGGATCGGATGCCACCTTCTGACCTTTGCAGGCATTGCACATGGGTGCACCTATCTACACACAAGCAAAACATTCACACATAAAATTTAAAAATGATAAGTAAAACATTTAAAAAGGAAATCCCATCACCTCTTTATCACCAGGGACCAAATTTCAACATGAGTTCAGAGGGTACAAACCATATTTAAACCATAGCACTATGTGAATAGAAGCTACAACGATTCAGGTTGGGTAGCATTGCAGCCGCCCCGTTCGTCAAGAACATACAGAGGACAGGCTAGGCTGTTCATGGTCCACAGTAGGGTACATCTCCCCATTATGTGCCCTTGGTGGTCTTTGCCAGTCATTGACAAAAGTAAAGTTTTTGACAAGATTCAGGAGAAACTCTTGCTGCTGCAGACTAGGATCCTTGTTTGTTTAGTTCAGCCATCTAGTATACCCTTCTGACTGAGGTCCCCTGGTCCAAAGCAGAAAGATAGGTTTACAGTGAGTTAAGTTGCAAATTAAACTTCAGGGCTTTGTCAAGGTCGTTCACAGAAATTTTCATTTTGTTTTCCTAGGAATAAGGTTCCTTAGAATCCTTCTATTAGCTAATCAGAATTTTAGTGTTCTTTGATGAAATAGTTTTCTAGCCTTCCTACAATTGTTCCAATGATTTATTTGCTTGTCTGGTTACTTTTTAGTTGAAAAATCATAGGGAGAGATCAGGCGAAGGGTCTATCCTTGAGCTTATCCTAGGACTGAGATGTTCAGAAGATCTTCTCAGATCAATGTCTTTGAATCAACTATTCCTTGAGTTTCCACTAAGAATTATACAAAGACTTTCTCCTTATTTTTATCTTCAGTCCCTGTCCCATTCACATTCTTCTGCTTGGATTCAGGATGTTTGTCTAACTTATGTTTGGTAAACAGGTAGCATTTAGGCAATTCCCGGGATTTGAGCTACTCAGGACCATCTTAAGGGAATGTTACTATACTTGAGTACGTTCCAAATGAAACTGCCTATTCTTTGCTAAATTGATTTCCTTGTGTTTTCATAAGGATAAACTCCTCCGTTTATTTCTCTATCAGTTTTATCAGTGCTAAATCGGAATTGCAGTAGCCACTTTGGTACTTACAACAAGATTGTTCATTCAAGAAATGCTTTAGGAAAAAAAAGGAAGAAACTTTCATGAGGAAACTGCCTTTGTTGGTTTAAAAGAAAGAAACAAGAGCACATTAGAGATGTAGCAGAACATTAGAGATGTAGCTTGTTTAGTAAAGTGCTTACCTGACATGAATGAACTCCTGGGTTCAGTCCCCAGCAACTATAATGTCTGTAATCCCAGCACTCAGGAAGGCAGGAAGGTTGGGAGTTCAAGGTGATCCAGCTAAGTGGCTAGTTCATGGGCTGAGGTACATGAGAATGCTGCTGCCTCAAAACAACAACAGCAACAACAAAAATAACAAACAAAAAGAGAACATCTTACTTAAGGTGACACCTTCTTTACATACTTATATTGAAGATTAATAATAAATGCTGTTTTGTCCATGGCATAGCTAGGCAAAATTGGTAGAGTCCAAGTTTTTCTTTAAATTAGCTATAATAACACTCTTTTTAGCCAGTGGTGGTACATCCCTGTAATCCAAGCACTTGGGAGGCAGAAGTTCAAGGCCAGCCTAGTCTGCATAGGAAGTTCCAGGCTGGTCAGAGATTCACAGTGAGACCCTGTCTCCAAAACCCAAAAGATCATTGTTAGCAACGACAAAATTATCCTTTTGTTTATATGCATGTTATAATGAGTATTTCTCCATTTAAGCTTCCTTTTCTTTCTGCAGAGAAAGCATAATTAATCTTTACAGAGGTAATTTCATATTTATTTGAAACGGACTTCTCCTGTTCTAGTTCTTTCTCTTTTATCCTTCTTGGAAAATTCTAAAGATTAATTGAGCAGCAAACAAACACATCCACTTATTGTGCACTAATTTTAGGAATAGCCAATCCGAATGAAAAAGAATATCTAAAAGATAAACGTGTTGCCAAACTTTTCGTGTTTGTTTTGTGAACCTTGAAAAGTGTATTTACTAAATAGCCTTTGTTACAGTAGTTATGAGATAAGAAAACAAGACCTTACTTTCAAGGTAAAAAAGAAACTTTTGATATGAGTAAGTCTTTAAATTTTGTAGTATATAAAAATAATGCCAATACAATATTGTGTTTTGAACAGGGCCAAGTTTAAATTTATTTTGATTTAAATTCCTTAAGTTTCTTAGGTTGGTTTTCTGAGTTAAATAATCGTTTGTTTCTACATTATTTTAAAATTTCATATGTAGATATGTAAACATGTATCATGAATATAATATGTGCATAAAATATATGTAACTATACTTAGTAAATGAAATGGTAATAATAGCATTTTTTTTGGTCTTTTTGAGACAGGGTCTCCCTGTAGCCCCAGCTGTCCTGGAACTCACTATGTAGACCAGGCGGGCCTTCAACTCACAGAGATCCACCTGCCTCTGCCTCCCGAGTGTTGGGATTAAGGGCGTGCGCCACCACACCTGGCAATAGATTTCATTTTAAAAATTTTAATTTTATTAAACTCCTAGGACACTAAAAATAATCAAAATAGCAAATCCCAAATCCTTAAGAATCTTTAAGACATTAATCAAGTGATTATCAAGTCAATAACCTGACCTTGATGCCTGAGTACTATTTAGATAAAAACTAGATATATTGGTTTTATATGCAAGAATTTTAGAAGACACCAGTGATTCAAATGTCAAATAAGAAGATGAATAGATGAACAGTTAACAGCTCTTTTCAGATCGATGAGACAGTTGAGGATTTAGAGCCAAATACTGTCTTCAAGACTGGGCAGGTGCAATTTACCGAGTCTTTGGGTAAAACCGGATACAAGAAACAGAGGTTGGTCAGGAAAATCTCATTACAACCAATGAATTAATGGAGGCTCAGAGTGGTCAAATCTGAGTTCGGAGTTTGAGGGGGACCCAGTTCTAGGAGACTCCTCCAACTTTTGCTATTTTACCCCTAGGATTTGGGCCTGTGTTCTTATATATATCAGAGAGAAATCCCCTTCTTTTTTTGAGCAAGGGGTAGACAAAAGATAATTTTTGAAATACAACAAAGAACAACTTTGTTCTTAACAAAATCTTTTCTCCATTTAATCTGCTGGACTTTAATCACAGTCTAGCCAAGCAAAGACACAACTATCAAATTCTAGTCAGCTCCAGTCTTCTGTGGAAGAAGAGAGACATCCAAGGCCAGGCTATTCCAACTGTCGTGATTTTGTCATGACTCTCACTACAGACCAAGGAGCACTGGTGAAGGCCACAGTTCAGAGGCACGAGTCCACAGAGACACTGGATGCAGTTATATGATTGCAGAATGTGTTCCCTTCCCTATACCTTAATACTGCTTTTCAAAATCTATTTGCATTGGTTCCTTTTCCCCAGTACATCATGTCTGGTTATCAAGAGAAAAATTATAAGGCTTACTAAACTGAATAAAAACACAGGTTGAGGAGACAGAACAAAGCATCACAAACAGACATGGTAGAGTTGATGGAATTATCTGACTAGGAATGAAAATAATATGTAATGTGTTGGGGCTCCAATGGGAAAAATAGACTGCATGCAAGAACAGATGGGCAGTGTTAGCAGGGGAATGGAAATCTTATCAAAGACACAGGAGAGATTTTAAAAAACCAAGCAACAGGCCTCAGAAGGCAGAGGCAGGAGGATGGTAAGTTTCAGGTCAGTCTGGGCAACAGAGAGTGGCCCTGTTTCAAAAAATAAAATAGAAAGATGAAGCAGAAACACTGTAACGGAAGCAACGAATACTTCTGAGGGGCTTGCTTGTAAAATGGAATGGACACGACTGAGGAAAGAATTGATGAGCTTGAGATTACCTCAGTTGAAAGCTAGAAAACTGAAAAGCAAATAGAACAAAGACTGGAAAGCAGAACAAGGTATTCAAGGACAAATAAAAAGATGTTACATATGCATAGCAGGTCTATCAGATGAGACAGAGGAGCAGAAGGTATGCTTGAAACAATAATAACAAATTACTGGCAATATCAAGGGACAGATTCTGGAAGTTCAGAGAACACTACAGGAAATAACACCCTCACCCCCCTAAAAACTTCACTTGGTGTGTCATTTCTAAATTACAGAAAATCAAAAATAAAGTCAAAATCCTGTAAATGGTATCAAATACAAGAGATGGAGGCATTAGTTCTCAGGTTCCATAACACAACATGGTAACTACTGTCTGTATAACATATTATATATTTGAAAATAAATAGAAGAGATGGCATTGAAGGTTAGATATGATACACATATATATGATAATTGAGGAGCTGGAAATACCAATTTCCTCATTTAATCACTAGTATGTTTGTGTCAAGTCATCATACTGTATTCCATAAATATGTGTACATATTGGATGTCAATTAGAAAGAAAAAGAAAAAATCCTGAATAAGCCCAGAGGGAGGAAATAGCTTACTATTGGAGAAACAAAGATAAAAGTTCTATCCAACTTTTGAGAAACTGTGCAAAACAGAAAAGAGTGGACTGGAATGAACTGCTAAGACACATGGGCTGTGGTTGTATATACCTATAACCTGGCATTCAGAGGGTCATTAATTTGAGACTAGCCTGGGTGACAAAGTAAGACTGAGGTCAATCTTAGCCACTGTCCCCCAAACCAAAATCAAAACAAAAAAGAAAAGTCTTGAGACAAAACCAACCAACAAGCAAAAACTTCACCATGCTACCTTTGACATTATCCGGAAAAGATGAGACATAAAGACTTTGTTCCCATAAGACCTTCCTTACAGGAAAATAATACAGGTCCAAAATTCAGGTCTTCATTAAAAAAGGCAGAACATTAAAGAGAAAACACAGGAAAGCATAATAACTGCATATTTTATTAACGTAACTAATTGCAATACCACAATTTGATGAAAATAATAATGGTAACAGTGGATATACTATGTTCACTTTTGTGGATGTGTGTCCGTGTTACAAATCTGTTATCATTTGGACATAAAGTGTTCCCCCCAAAAGGCTGTTCACTAAAAGCTCAGTCTGCAGCTGGTGGTGCTGGTGTAATTTGGAAATGACACACCAAGTGAAGTTGTGTTTTAGAGGAAAGAATGCTATTCTGTGTGTTGTTCTCAACTTCCTGGATCTGTAAAACTTTCAGTTCTTTAACTGTAATAAATGATAAATGACTAATGATTTTTCACAACTTGAGTTTAGGAATTATTTAACTTCAAAAAACATAATTTATCACAAAAGAGCAATTGTTTGGACATTATTTCTGTGTGAAATAAAATTCAGAATCATTTGGGGCCACTCTAGTTGAGTTTCTTAATCTATCATGAGACTGATGGACTTCCTTGGAACTTATCCATACATTTATTACTTCAAAATGTACTAGATTCCTCTGTTCATTCATTCACTAATTCAATATTTACCAAAGCTGTTATGTAAGTAATGTATTAGATGTTAGGTTATGACATCATGGGTCTATAGTCTGTTCATTTCACAGGTGAACAGGGCAAGTAATAAATAAAGGTAGGCAAGTAACAAAGGGAGCCAAGAAATACTAGGTTCTGTGATACAGGTATGAATGTGTGGGAGAGACAAGAGCAGTCAGTTCTTTATAGAATGGGTTTGTGGTGAGAGTCAAAGATACATTACAGAGGAGAATGCGAACAGAAAAACTTTTCTCTAACATTTTCCATAATGGTAGTTCATGGCAGAGGAAACGAAACACATACTTTCATATCTGTAGTACTCTTGGCCACACGAAACAAAATAAAAAAAAAAAAACCCAAAACAAAAACGGGTTAAGGAATTTGGTTTTGTCAACCATAAAATTGTGCCTTGATAGAGTAAGGAGTGAAAAAGAAATATGCGGCCCAAAGGAATGTTTAAGGTACACACGCTGTGGTATGCTGAGTTTATTTCAAGGGTCCCAGGACCATAAGAACACTGTTGAGCCTTCTGAGTGGCATTAAAAGATCAGGCAGTCTGAAAGTGATTCAAATCACAGTTTGAAGTTTCTGATAGAGTTTTTCCATTTATAACCCAGAATCACTTGAGGCTTTTTGTGATTAACTTGAAGGGGCCCGAATGCAAAAAGTTATCCCCAAGGATAGGAGCCAGAAGATCTAGTAATTCCGTTAGAATGCTTTCACCTTATTCTCATATTACTTTCATTTTTCCCATTAACCAAGTGATGTTATGGATAGTATGTAGCTGAATCAGTCGCTAACAAATGGTGCCAAAATCCTTCTCCAGGGCTGGAGAGACGGTTCAGTGGTTAAGAGCACAGGCTGTTCTTGCAGAAGACCTGGGCTGGAATCTCAGCACCTTCATGACAGATAACCCTCCCTCACTCCAGTTCTAGGGTATCCTACGTTCTCTTCTATCCTCCGTGGGCACTGCACGACACAGGCGCACTTACACACATACACTCATACATATCAAATAGAAATAATCAACAACAAAATAGTTCACCGCTAAACTCCGTCCTTTCCACTTTGCGAATGTGCCCAAATCAAAACCAAACCTAAACTGGAAACTTCCAAACTCCAAAGCTCTAACTTTCTAAAAGAGTTTATCCAGACTACAAGGATCCAAAGACCTTTCGCTAGCTGTGGGTCCCATGCAGATGGAAAGGTAGCTCTGCTTCCGCAAACTACCTCGCGCAGCGCAGGTAGTCAGCGCAAGCTGTAGGCTGGAAAGTAGCGAAGAGCCCAGCAGGTGCACACGCACCACGCCGTGGACCCGGGACTGTGCGCACCGCCCGCAGTCGGCTCTGTTCCCCAGGAGCGCCTGCCCCGGGAACAGCGTGGCAGAGCTCGGTCTACTGCGAGTCCGCTGCCTGCCCCAGGGGAGTCTGGGAAGCGCGCCTTCGCGCGGCGGTAGCGGCGCCCTCTGGCGGCGGCCTGCGGTATTGCCGGCGCGAGGTCAGTCAGGCGTTCTCCGCGGGCAGCCCGCGGCGGGCCTTACCTTATATAGCGCGGGGTCCTTGGCGGCCTGGGCGGCTGTTGCCGGTGGTGCTGTCGTAGACGCGGACGGCTGTTAGTACTGCTGCTGTTGGTTCGCGGCGGCGGCGGAGGAGGAGGAAGAGGGCGAGGTGACGGGGGAAGGGGACGGCAGGCTCGGCGGCGGCGGCGGCTGCGCCCAGGGCCCGCGGCGGCAGCGGCGGCGGCGGCGAGGGGGGCGAAGATGGCGGACGTGCTCAGCGTCCTGCGACAGTACAACATCCAGAAGAAGGAGATTGTGGTCAAGGGAGATGAAGTGATCTTCGGGGAGTTCTCCTGGCCCAAGAATGTGAAGACCAACTATGTAGTTTGGGGGTGAGTGCGGCATGGCTGTGGCCTAGGGGTGTCGGGGCTGCGCGGGGCGCCCCTGGGCGACCTCTTCCCCAACCCCTCCCCCTGTGTCCTTAGGGGATGGGGAAGAAAGCGGGTGCCCAGGGAAAAAGTTATTCTCTGGAGCAGAAGTTGCATTTTAGGATGAGACGGGAAGAGATGGAGCTGGTCCTGGAGTGGTCCAGCCTTTTTTGGTTTGAGAAGCCCAAGGGAAGGGTACCATGGGAGTTCTGACTTTACCAGTTCGTTTTTCACCAGTCCTGTGGATGGCCCGCCTTTGGAGAACTGGTGCACGGTCTTTACCTGAGCAGAGGTGGAGAAGCACAAAGCACCGTGTCTGGCGGCCACCGAGTCTCTTTTTGTTCTTAATTTTTTTTCTCCCAGAGGCTGCCATGTGTTGGAACTGTCTCCGCTGGTTCTTGCACCGCCTTGCTAATTTCTTTCATAATTGGGGAGGATGTTGTTCTTCAAGGAAACAGAAGGGAATCGAGTACTTCTTGAAATTAGGACAGGAAAGAGATGGGAGAATATGGAAGTCATCAAAATCAGTGTTCGGGATGAAAGCAGGACTTTCTTGGGGAGAAAGTTACTGGTGAGATGGAGTGAGTTTTACAAGTCTAAGAAATTGATGGTATGTGTTTTTTTTTTTTTTGAAAATGTCCTTTAAAGAGAAATGCTTCGGAATGTTGATCCATGCAGGTTTTGTGTTTAAGTCATTCAGGACATCACTGAGGGTCCGGTTTAACATCCTTTGGGCCCCATTAGTGATGCTCCTGTTGTTGGTGCTTCATTTGGATAAACCTTGAGTCAGAATTTGGTTACTCACTTTCTTTGAATGACTGTGAATGATTGATTAAAAACTATGGAAGATTTTAAGATTTCTCTGTTTTTGACCTAATAATTAGCTTTATAAAGTGTTGCCCAAATGACATTCTGAGTTTACTGTGTTTTACCAAATTAAACCTCATAGGATAATGCTTATCTTTGATTGGATTGGATTTTTATGGATATTTTTCCTTTAAAAAAACTGCTTAAATAGTAATCAAGTCTAAAGAAGTTTAATTTGACAAATAGAACAATTCTTTTTTTGGGGTCTTTTTGAGACAGGATCTCCCTGTAGCCCCAGTTGGCCTGGAACTCACTAGGTAGACCAGGCTGGCCTTGAACTCACAGAAATCCGCCTGCCTCAGTATCCTGAGCTCTGGATAAAAAGCATGGGCTACCGTGCCCGGCAAGAAACAGAACAATTCTTAAAACTGGTTCCTGCCTCACAAGTGGTTTAGTTAGCCTGAATAGAAGAGATAAAACAGAATAAGGTGATGTGAAACATTTAATAGCTTAGAGCAGTTGTTTACTTCTAGTTGGGTGGGGGCATTTAAGGAAGGCTCCATGGAAATGTGCTTGAAAAATTTGCATCTGAGAGAGTCTTCTTGGGTAAATGAATGAAAAGATGAATAAGCTTTAAAGAATGGATAAGAGAATTGTGAGTGAAATGGTGAAAAAAATCTCCCGGTATGAGGGAGTGATAGATACACTTAGGAACTGAGGGCTGGAAAGAACATATTTTAAAAGTAGTTCACTGAAACTACTGAAAAAGTAAATCTTAGAAGAGATTTGAAACTTTCAACAGCAAGTCCATGGAAGTATTTTATTTTCTGTATGTATGCACATATAAATATATACACTCTAAACCATTTAACAGTACCCTCATCGTGATAGTGCTTTGTGTAATTTTTCTCCTCTTTCCTGTATCATAAGAAAAAAAGATGATTGTATCCAATTACTTTGTATAATAATTGACACATAATGGGTGATTTAAAAGCAATAGAGACTAGTATAGTAGACTTAGGACAAATTACAGTGAGCTGTGTTGAGATGAACTCATAGCATATTTGAACTGTGGTAAGTAGATGGAGGGGAGAGAACTATGCTATGTATATGTTTGCATGTAGAGCTGGCACCCCAAGACTATATTGTTTTGTCCAGTTATACTTTGGTATTGTACCATTGGTCTAATTTGAAACCTGTTCTCAGAATCATAGCCTTGAAGTTCATTATGTTTATTGTTTAGAATATTGTTAAGGATGTTGTACAGCAGTATCTTGTTAAGAAAGGGCCCCAGGATGTGTGAGCGCAGCCTTAAAGATACTTGTGTTTCTTCTAAGCAGTTTGTTTTCTCTTAATGATCCTTTTCATTGTGCAGCTGGTTGGGTTTCTTTCTTAGTTGATAAAGCCCAGAGCCTAATTTAGGTCTTATTTTAAAATGTGTACATAGTGGGTTCTGGGATGTAGCTCAGTGGGCAGAGTACTTGCCTAGCCTGCATGAATCCCTGGGTTCGATTTCCATTACCTTGTAACACAAGGAGTGGTGGTATAAGCCATCCTCAGCTGCATAACAGGTTTGAGGCCAACCTGGGATACATGAGACCCTGCCTGTCTTTTAAAAAAATAGTATATATAGTATTTTAGAGTATGAATTTATATGCCTTCCCTATTGCTTGCATTTTGGTTTTGTCTTTTGTGTTCTTTTTGCTCTAATGGCAGCTCACTTAGGACAATTTATCCTTCATGTATATTTTTGTTAGCCATGTTAAATACATTGTTGACTAGCCAGCTGGGTATATATAAATGAAACCATATAATTCAGGTCAAATAATTGATTTTAAATTGTGAATAAAAATCTTGCCTTTATCATTTTAGGACTGGAAAGGAAGGCCAACCCAGAGAGTACTACACATTGGATTCTATATTATTTCTACTTAATAATGTGCACCTTTCTCATCCGGTTTATGTCCGACGTGCAGCTGTAAGTAGGACTTATTTTAAAACTTTAGTGATTATACTGTTATCGTTTGGCATAGATAACATCCCTTGTAGATTTCAAACGTTTAAAAGTATCTTGGAGTGTCCAAATTAGACTGGTAAGTGATTTGTTCAGGTTTTAAAATAGGCAACTCTTTTCTCATGTAAAATATGGTTAATGTTTATGACAGTAGAAGTAGTAAAAGTACATACACAGATTTTTTTTTTAAATACAAGCTTACAGAATTTTTGTAATTTAAACTATAGTTTAACTTGAGAAAACTTTTTGGGTCATAAGAATAAATCTTAGCAGATGCCAGTTTAGAAATAAATTTTAAGCAACACAGTTCTTTCCATTCTTTGTTGATAAATTCATTTGTTTTTCAGTTTTGTATGCTTCTTGGTGTTTGAAAATCCATTGCTAGGAGGAAATCAATAGGAATTGTTAGAAAAGATCTTGTCACAGAGATTGTTATGATGAGAGTCTCCTGTTTGTAAAAAACTTTTAAGAAATTGACAAATAGGATGACAATATGACATTGTAAATTGTAATAAATGCCCAAATAAAATGGTCCCTCTGCTGGGCATTGTGGCACACACCTTTAATCTCAGCACTTGTGAGGCAGAAGCAGGCGGATATCTGTGAATTCCAGGCCAGCTGAGGCTACAGGGAGAACCTGTCTCCAAAAATAGACCCCCCCCAAATCCCTTCAAATACTTTTTTTTGGGGGAGGGTCAGGGGGAAGAACACACAGGGTCTCATGTAGCCTAGGCTGGCCTCCAGCTGCTGTGTAGCTGAGAATGACCTTTCTGAGCAAGAAATACATATTCAGTGATACTTATTTTTTAAAAACTTAAAGTTGGAAAAAATTAATAGTTGTATTAAATTACCCTGTATTCTTTAAAAACTGAGTCAAACAGCAATTAGAACTGTTAAATAATTGAAGTGCTTTATAGATTTATAGATCTTGTTTTTGTAGGTGGTTATAGTTTACAAGTAGTAACTGTAATTGGGTGCTGGGAACCAAACTGGAGCTCAGGACTTTTGGTCATAAAAGATTTAACTCTTGTTTTTCTTAAATATTTTCCAAATTAAAAGGACAAAATTCTAAAATTTTGAGGTTCTACAAACTTAGAGGTTGTTCTTCTAATTCCTTTATTATTTGCTCTCTGTTATAAGCCGACTATTCCTGGAACAGGTATTCCTGAGCCATAGTGCCCATTTTAGTGTCAGTAAACTTAAATCGTTTTCAGTTGGCTGTAATGTGTATGTACATGATTCATACTTTATATAATGAAATAAATGGTCAGACTTAGTGACAGCAATTTAAAGAAAATTAATTCAAATCTTTTAACTCTCTGTAATATTCCCTATAGATTGGCTTAAAAAATGACAAGGACAAAAGTACTTGTGGATTTTTAAACTTGTATTGTCATAAGGACAAAATTTTATCTTTTTTTGAAAAGCTAAGTGATTAAATTAGTTTAAGTAAGTCAGAAAGGAGTTAAGTTAAGTGCTATTGGGTATAGGGACGTGGAATTCCTGATGAGGTAATTGGGCTGGGATATTAAGGGTTCTGATGACTTCATAGTTACTTATATAAGTTGACAAAAGTTTTAATCTATGTGATCCCTTGGCAACTGATTTTATTTGCACTCTGTTTACATTAGAAAAAGGATAAGGAAAATTGTGGTAATGGCAAAAATTTATTGAGTTCATGACCCAAAGATGACTTGATGCCTGAAGGATATTTTTTTTTAATCACCTTTTAAAAAAAGATGTATTTTTAAGTTGTGTGTATATGGGGCAGGAGAGATGGTTCAGTGGTTGAGATTACTGGCTGCTCTTAAAGGACCCTGATTCGATTCCCAGCACTTACATGGCAACTAATAACCAGCAGTAATCCCAGTTTCAGAGGTTCTAACACCCTCTTCTGACCTCTGCAACATCGTACACACTGGTACACTTAACATACATGCAAGCAAAACACTCATACACTCATAAAATAAAAATAAATGAATTATGTATATGTGTGTGTCTTTGTGTGGGTGTGTGTACATGAGGGCAGGTGCCTGAGGAAGTCAAAGAAGTCAGAGCCCTCTACAGCTGGTGTTATAGGCAGTTGTGAGCTGTCTAATCTGGATGCTAGGAACCAAACTTGGGTCCTCTGGAAGAGCAACAACAGCTGAGTCATTGCTCCAGTCAAAGTTTTAATCACCTTTTTACAAATAATGAATGTAGATGATTAAAGGAAAATTGCTCATTTTTCTAAAATTGATATAACATGTTTTCAGACATGAATTTTTCAAATCCCCCCCCCACTTATAGAATTTATATATACTCAAGGATTAAAAGAAACATGTAATGTAGAAGGTAATCTACTGCCATTAACATTTTCCTGTACTTTTTCTTGTGTGGCTGTTAATTATCAAAATTTATGTTTATTGGCTAATCTAGTTTATTTGGAAGAGTTTAAGTTGAATAGCTTGAGTATATCTGGTTTGTGTGTGAAAAGCACTATAGATACTGTATAAAGTGAGACAGCATTGAGACTAAAAAGATAGTAGTAGCCTTATTGTGCACAGTCTCCTAAGTACAGTTAAAAAATAACAGTAAAGCTAGGGGTTGGGAAAGCCTGGTATTGACATTTTGAGAAGACATAAAGTCATTACTTCTTTAAAATAAGTGTCTGTAATATATCTTCCTGAAATTTCAAAAGTAAAATTACTGAAAATTAACATTTAAAAAATTTCAAGGTTTTTAGGTTCTTTTTAGCCAGAAGTTTTTTACAAATGTGATTTTGAATGTTATCAAGATATATTGGAATAAATTCAGAGAATACATGGTATTTATCAAGCTTCATAGTTGCTCCCATTTAATATCTAATTTAAAATTTTGGCTTCAGACTGAAAATATTCCTGTGGTTAGAAGACCTGACCGAAAAGACCTCCTTGGCTATCTCAATGGGGAAGCATGTGAGTAGCTTTGAAATTGCTCCCATTTTGAATAGACACTGTTGCTTTTTCTGTTACCCTCCCTGTGAAAGAAGTAGTAGGGGAAGAGAATTTGAAATTCTACTAAATTAACCTCCCCAAGGAGTGTCTGTATACTTCTCTCTAGGTGCAGTGAGTAACACTGACTGTTTCTAAGGCTGTCACTCCTTCCTTGTATGTGGTTTCTCTTCACAGTCTCAAAGACCATGCTTCTGAAAATTATTATATCTGTCCTGCCTTATCAATTTTCTCCTTTCTTCTACACTGTTAACTTCTAGACTACCTGCAGTGAGACATCTATTCTTTACAAATTATTTTTGATTCCCTATTCCTACTGTTTATCACTTACTTTTCTTCTTACTACTTCAAAGTTCTCAGTAAGAGTTGGCATGGTATCACTCTTCTTAAAGCCTGTTCTGTCTAGCTTTCAGCCTCACCATCCTACTGAAGTCACTCTTCAAAAGTCAGAGACCTGTGAGTTGCTACAGGCTTTCTCTTACCTTCCTTGACCTGTTGACGACATTTGACACTGTTGGGCACTCTCTCTTTGAAGTCTTTTTTCCACTTAGCATTCAGGGCACTAGACTTTTGGTTTTTCATTGTCCACTTCTCAGTATATTTTTATTACTTCTGTACCTAATGTTTTTAAGTTGTAAGATTGTGTACATAGAGAATCTTGTTGGAAGTTTCCTATGACTTATTTTTTTTAACCCAAAATCTCTAGGTGACCTTCCAGTTTTATGCTGAAAATACTTTGTTCTATTCATCCGGCTTGATACCAAATACGGCTGTTGTTTGAACAGCATGTGTTTGATAAATGCAGATCCACTTACATGTGGTAGGGTTTTTGTTTTGTTTATTTGAGATTTCTGACAATGTTGAAAAACTGGTCAACTATGCCAGAACAAATTAAGAAAAAAGGTTTATCATTGTGTTATATACTAATTTAAAAAAAACTTATAGCAAAAAGGAAAGGATGTGTCATAAATGTGTAAACTTTTACTCATAACCTAAAGGCTTGTTATACACAGTTAAAACTAAGGGACAAAAACATTTCTTTGCCGAACATGGTACCCATTCATCGAGAGAAATGTAAGCAAACATAAAGATGCACTATTAAATCATAACTATGAAATTCAAGTATAATATGCAGTAGCTTTATAGCTCCTGTTGGCTGTTGTAGTGAGCTTAGCTTAAAACATCATGTAATGTTAATCATCTTGTGAGAAGATCATCTCTTCAGAAATTTATAGTGAGTGCATGTGGTTCTTAATATTTTTTGCCATGTATTTTATGTATAGTATACAAAAATATGGGTTATTCATTAAGTAGCTTCTGGCACACAGCAACATAATAATTTTTTGAAAAGTAATTTTTCGAAGAGTCAAATTTATACATGAATTTTCAGTGTGATGAGGGAGTCGGTACCCCCTAAACCCCCAGTTCAAGAACCAACTGCATTTATCTCTAGTTGACTTTATGCTATGTATTTATAAATTTACTGTTGTCATCTTTCTTTAAATGTTTTAACAGGCTTCTGGATTTAACATAATTCAGAGTAAGAGTGCCCAGTTCACTCTTTCCCAACTCCACCCACATAAAAGCAAAAACTGTGTGTCTGTTCTTCCTATCTTAGAAAGAAGTGATGGTTCTTTACTCATGCAGTTACTTAGGCCTCAAACCCTGGTGAAGTCAAATTTTTCTGATATCTTACATCTATGCCATCAGTAATTCCTTTTCTCTGCCTTAAACCATCACTATTTTCTATTCCAAGCCTATTGCACTTGTTATCTTCAGTCTCCTCACAGGTTTCTAGTCTTTATTTGCTGCAGTGTAGTCTGTACCTAGCAATTAAGGCTTGCTTTGGAAAAATATATAAATTTGATTGTGCCCGTCACCTGTTCAAGGTCATTTGTTGCTCCATGCCCTCCTAGGGTTAAGCTAGTACTCCTTACCTTGGACTTCATGATACACTGCTTCTGCTTAAATCTCAATGACTTCATCTTCATCATTCTTCCTTTACTCAAAGCAGTCAGTGACATTGATCTTTCAGTTTTAATCTGGGTGCCTTTGCACTTGAAGTTCTTTCTGTCTTCTTAGCCTCTGTTTTTCTTTATTGTCACAGGACTCTCATCCTCTTCCATCTAGGCCCAAATATTGTTCTGTCAGAGAAGACATCTCTGACCATTCTAAAATACAGAACTTATATACAGACGCCTATATATAACAAAGTCCTCATTTTTTAAACAAAAATTTCTATATTTTTACTTGAAATTACTTTAGTTGCTGACTTACATATTGTCTGTGTTCTCTTCTATAGATTAAACCTTAAAGGAACAGTTGTTTCAGTTGTTTGTCTTATTACTTGATAACATTTAGAACAGCAGTGTATGGTAGATACTTAAATGAATAGATGAGTATTTTCTAACAGAATACAAATTAATTGGTATAATAGAACTATAATGGAACTCCCCTTCCCTGGGGTGGAATTTTTTTGTACCTTTAAACTACTAATACCTTTCAAGTCATACATGTTAAGTTGTAAAATTGTGTGTATAGAGAATCTTATGCATAATGAGAAGAGATTCACCAGATTGTTTTCTCCTTGTGATGTTTTCATTCAGCAAATGCCTGTTTCAATACTTACTCTTTGTGTTTTGTAATTAAAAAAAAAAACAATTAAAAAATTTATTGTGTGGGCATGTGCATCACAGCTATGTGTGGAAGTCAAAGAACAACTTTGTGGAATCTGACCTCTCTTTGTACTTTTACATGGGTTTCAGGGACTGAACTCAGGTTGCTAAGCTAACCCGGCAAGTGCTTTCTCTGCTGAGCCATGTCAGCAGCCCTCACTGCCTAGTCTTTAAAATTGCATTGTTCTGGGTACTATACAAATGCAAAATTTTTTTACTCTCAAACAAGGTAAACTGGGATTAAGGAGTAATTCATCTCTTGGAAAGGGAATTGAGATGGAAAGGATTGAGAAAAGGCTTTTAAAATTTTTGCCTTTTTTGAATTAAACCAAATTTAATAATTTAGAGCAGTGTTTTCTTTAAAGAGCTCATGTGATAATACCTGTTAAAAAGTTTTTTTTTTTTTTCTTTCTCTCACTGTTTTTCTCTTCCTTTAAAAGACCTGGTAGAGAAAGTATAGGATTTTCTGGTTTTAATAAGCATCCAGATTAGTCTGTTAAATAGGTTCATTTTGGGAGAATACTTTGAAACAAATGGTTTTTTTCTTTTTAGAATCTTTAAGTTGCTGTTTATCCATCCACATCATTTCCTGTGCTTTCTGTAGGACAAATTTAGTCCTCAGATATATTCCTTTACTAATTTTTAAAACTTGTTAATAGTTTATTGAAGAGTTGAACAGATGTTAAGACCATCTTCATAGACACATCATAACCGTTTAAAAACATTAACTCTTAACAGGAATTAGACCTTTAACATGATCTCAATAAAAATCTAGATGGCATTTCTTGAGTGGGCAGTAAAGCTACACAAGTATTATTAAATTTTACTTGGTGAAAAGGAGTACCTTAATAATTTTTAGAAAAAGCTGGCTATGTCAACACATGCCTTTAATCAGGAGGCAGAGGCAGGTGGATCTCTCTGAGTTCAATGCCAGCCTCATCTACATAGTGAGTTCTAGGCCAGCCAGGACTACATAGTGAGACCTTGTCTTGTATCAATGAGAAAATAAGCATTCTGGAATATAGAATTTAAAGACCCCATAATTTAAAAACTGAGAGTGAGTCAATAGACTAATAAAACAACTTTCACAGGTTAGATTAGAAATATGAATGTGAGGCTGGTCTGGTGGCGTTATGGTAATTCATCTGACACCAGAAATACGTATATGAATTTATCTGAATAGAGACACGTCAGCTCAATGGAAAAGGAAGGATTATCAGTTAATAGTTTGATAAAAGTAAAAATGTTCTATCTTATAAAAACAAAAGACCTAATAAACTAGGAAAAATATTTCAACTCCTGTATGACAGAAAAAGAAGCATTTGCACTAATATATAAAGTGATCTTGGAATACATGCACAAAGACCAACAACTTTATCAATTATAATCAACATATAAATGGAAAAGGCAGTAAAATCAGTTGAACTTGTTTTATTTCATCGTGAATTAGAAATTTAAATGATACAAGGATAAAATTTTAAGTTTTGGTGTTTAATAGTATACTTTGAGGCTATCAGGAAACATTCTGTATTGGTTATGTGACTTTATACAACCCTTTTTGAAGAGATTGTGGACAGTTCATTATTATAAATTTGACATAGTTCAAAATGCTACATTTTGATTTCTTTTATTATTTTATGAGTTTTTCCTGTATTATGTAAGTGTACCTGTTCTGCAGAAGCCAGAAGAGGGTGTTAGATCTCTTGGAATTGGGGCTATGGCTGGTTGTCAGCTGCCCTGTTGGTACTGGGAATTGAATCTGGGTTCTCTGCAAGAGTAGCCACTGCTCTTTAATTGCAGAGCCATCTTTCCAGCCCCAAATTGCTGTATTTTGAACTAACCTAGAACTGCATTTGAAAATGTATGAAGTGCTGTACATTTAAAGTTTCTTCATGCTTTTGTTTGTAAAAGCAAAAGACTGTTAGAATTGTACTGCTTATTCATAAGGAACCAGTTGAATTAATTATAATTAGTTTATACAATTGGGTACCCCCTAGCTGTAAACACAAAAAAAGGAGAGTTAGCAAAATATTCTACATACAGTGAAGCAGTGTCTGAGATAATACTGTTAGGTAAATAGGAAATAAATTTCAGAATATTCTGTACATTATGCTAAAGGTACAAATAAAAATACCATTTTGTATTTATAGAAGGATACATAAGACAATTATAGGGGAGAGGGAACTTGGGAGATGGGATCAGGTAATTTTTTTTATAGTTACATTATTTTGAACCATTCAAAAATATCTTGAAGGATAATTGAAAGGTTTTTTGTTTTTTTTTTTAAAACCAATTGTCAATAACTAAAATTTTCATATTTTAACTTCAAGAACTTCATGTGTGCATATATATGTATTTATGATTAGGCATACTTTTAAATGTGTGTTATAATATTTGTGTATAGTCTTTAAAAGTGACTAGTTAACTTCTGGCATTAGCAGCTTAGTAATGTGCATCTCAGCAATTTGTAAGCTAAATTGTTAAAAGTAGTTTGTTCTTTCATAGACTTTCTAGTAGAGATTAATCTTAAATAAACTACTTTTACAGAGCTGCTTTTTAAAAGTTCTGCCTTACCTAGAGAAATCATTCTACAGAAATAAGAAATACAATAAGAATTTCACTTGTAATATCCAAAAAGTGTATTCAACTATTGATCTGCTTATAATATTTTTTTTTCCAATTTTCAGCCACATCAGCAAGTATAGACAGAAGTGCTCCCCTAGAAATAGGTCTTCAGCGGTCTACTCAAGGTACACTTGTCATATCTCTATTTTGAACTTTTTTAAAAAATATTTTTTATTTATTATTTTTATTTTATGTGTATGCATGTATTGCCTGCATGTAGGTAAGTGCACCCATGTCGTGCAATGCCCGCAGAGGACAGAAGAGGCTATAGGATCCCTTGGAACTTGAGTTACAGACAGTTGTTAGCTGCCATGTGGGTGCTGATTTGAACTCGGGTCTTCTGCAAGAACAGCCAGTGCTCTTAACCACTGAGCCAACTCTCCAGCCCCTCTATTTTGAACTTTGAAACCCGCTTTCCAAAAGTATACACTTGTTTACTTCTGTTTTTCTTATAGTCAAACGAGCTGCAGATGAAGTTTTAGCAGAAGCAAAGAAACCACGAATTGAGGTAATAGAGCTTTATTTTAAAAATATTACTGAAATTGGAATTGTGTAGAAATAAGAATTTTTCATAGTAGTAGTAACAGCTTTTTTTTCCCCCCCCTGAAAAATTTTTGTAAAAAGAAAAGTTGGTTCATAAGTAGTTTGAGCTACCATGCTAGTTCTCACATCCAAGCTCTGTGATGAACATACCATTTTATTTTCTTTGCTTAAACATAGTATCTTAGATCTGGGATGAGAAAACATTATCTGATCATGTTAAAGATCATCGGAAAGATATTTCAGGTTTTAGGTTTAGTCTCTTGTAGCTACTCTACCTTGTCATGCTCTGTTACTGTAATGAGAAAGCAATCGTTAGCAACATGTAAACAAATAGATATGGCTGGGTTCTAGTAACACAAAATGATGGGGGCCAGAACTGGTCTTTGAGTTGTGCTTTGCCAGGCCCTAAAATAAGCTAGCAAATGGATTAGTGTAGTATGTTTATAACTTTTTGTTATTGTGACAGATGTTAGTGCCTTTGCACAGCTGTATGTAACCAAGAATTTTTTGTTCGATTAGTGTAAGGCTATAAATAAATCTTTTTTTTAATTAAAAAAAATTTTATTTTTATTTTATGTGTATGAGTGTATTGCCTGCATGTATGAGTGCACTCGTGTCGTGCAATGCCAAGGAGGTCAGAAGAGGGCTTCGGATTCCCCTGGAACTGGAGTTAAGGATGATTCGGAGCTGCCATGTGGGTGCTGAGACTCGAACCCAGGTTCTCTGTAAGAGCAGTCAGTGCTCTTAACCAGTGAGCCATCTTAAATAAAATACTTTTACAAAGCTTCTTTTTAGAGGTTCTATTTTACCTAGAGAAATCATTCTACAGAATGATTAAGACTGGAAGGACATTAATAAAATGTACTGTTTGGGAGAGTTGAACCTCTGGGAACAAGGTTTTAAATCTTATACAGTTACTGGGCTCTGCCACTCTAGGATACCCGAGAAAAACAATTCAGGGGAAGATTTGTTTTGGCTCATGGTTTCAGAGGGTTTCAAACAACCCATGATTGCATGGCTGCACTTTTGGGGGCCTTATGGCAACATGGCAGACAAAACGTGCTCACACTTTGGCAGATAGGAAGCAGAGAGAAGAGCAGAGGAAAGGTCTAGAACAAGATAAACCATTCAGAGGCACACCCCATACTTTCTTCAATCAGGCCTCATCTTCTAATAGTTCATCAAGCTGTGAGTTCTTCAGTGGATTAGCGCCATAAGTTAGAGCCCTTATGATCCAGCTATCCCCTTAATACATGAGTCTTTTGAAGACATTTTTAGATTTGAACCAGAAGTTTACTTGAAGTTGAACAAGTAAGAAATAAATTACCTTTGGAGATTGTATAGCATGGTGACTAATGAACAATGTATTATATTTTGGAAATTGTTAAAGCAGTAGATTTTAAGTGTTCTCAGCACAAAAAATGGTAAATATGTGTAATGCTAATGTTAACTTGATTGACCCATTCCA
>NW_008340940.1:2292199-2330665 GCF_000622305.1 Nannospalax galili | reverse complement strand
GTTTCATTCATTATATACACTTTTTAGATTACTGAAAAAAATGTTGTTACCATTAGATAGAAAATTTGTTGACCAGTTAGTACTGAATGAGATAGCTTTAGGAATTTTAATTGCATATTTATATTACATATGGACATTTGTAACAAGCTCCATATTATTTATATACATAGAGACTAATGTACTAGAAGCTTAAAATCTGACAAGTGATTATTTGGGTCATGTGTCAGTTTACAGTGAAGAGATAGCACTTGTCTTCACAAGTATTAACATTACATGTGCATATGTGTTCGGTTTTTTTCTTTTGGTCTTTTTGAGATGGTCTCCCTGTAGCCCTAGCTGACCTGGAACTTACTATGTAGACCAAGCTGGCCTTGAACTCACAGAGATCTGCCTGCCTCTGCCTTCCAAGTGCTGGGACTACAGGTGTGTGCTACCACACCCGGCTAGCCATAGGTCTTTTTAAAGACCTATACATATATACTTTTAATTTTAGACTCCTGTGTATTTACTTCTTTTCTGCTATATAAACATCAAAGCATCTACAACTAAAGATAAGAAAGGTAGCTGTAGAAGGAGTAAGGTTGGTGGCAAGTACATACAGTGGGATCAGTCACAATTTGATGTTAAGCGGTGTAGTTTTCACTAAGTACATTTTGAGACAAGGACCTGATACTTTTTAAGTAATGATAATAATGATCGCTAACTCATTGTCACTGCTTTGTGCTAGATGATACTCTAATTGCTTCATGTATATAACTCACGTACTCTTCACTACCACCTCTTGAAATTGGTGACCCTAGCTAGACTTGACATATATGAGTAAACAGACTCCATACAAAATTGACTTGGTGAGGTTTGTAGAACCAGAGTTGAGCCAAAGCAACCTCACTGCTAGACATTCTGCTGTACTGGGTACAGACTGGCAGCAAACTGAAAATTTCCCCATTTTCTTCTGGATAAAAAGAGATTGTGACCCACTGTTTAAAAAATGGGAGCTGGGTGTGGTGGCACACACATTTGATCCTAGCTCTTGGGATGTGGAGGCAGGCAGATCTCTCTGTGAGACTGAGTCCAGCCTGCTGGTCTGCATAGTGACCGTAGTGTAGCTGGGGCTGCAGGGAGACCCTGTCTCCAAAAAAAAAAAGAGTGAATTTGGAAAAATCTCAAACATCACAATTATAATTAATTTTTAACATTAAAATTTGTATTTTTAAAGCTTTATTATTTACAAAAAATTATAGCATACAGAAGTATTCAAAGAATGAAAAATATAGTAATTGAAAGTAATATAATTTGAAATGCAGATTTCCATCAAAGGCAACAGCTCCTCATGGAATATCATGTGCAGACTGCCTATATATATAAAGACTTACTTTGCATTAAAAATGTGTTACATCTTGAGATAGGATTCACAAGACTTACACAAAGTATACTGTATACGGAACTCATTGGTATGCCTTTTAAAAATTACCACTTTCCTCTTTCTAAATGTTACAGTGTAACCACATATGCATATATTTACATATATATATATATATGACTACATTATAGATTAGGATTGGGAAACCTTGCTTAATAGACATTCTAGGTCCATTTGTTTTACTATGAGTTTTGTGATTTTATTTTTCTTTAGAGCTGAATAGTGTGTGTGTGTGTGTGTGTGTGTACATGTGTACATACACCAGAGTTTCATTAGTTATTCTTCTGTTGATGGACAACTAGGTTGGTTCTATTTCTTTGCTATAATGAACATAGCAGCAATAAACATGGGGGTACCAATATCTCTATTATAAGGTACAGAGTTCTCTGGGTATATTACCCAGGAATGAGATAGTTGGGTCATATGGTATAGTTTAATTTTTGAATTTTTGAAGAATTTTCACACTGATTTCCATAATAGCTTTACTAATTGCACTCCTACCAGCAATGTAAAATAAGGGTTTCTCTCTTTCTCCACATCCTTACAACATTTGTTGTCAAATTTCTTGATTTTTCAACATTATTTGAAAATAATTCAACACCTTAGAAATGCTAAATTCTCAAGCTGCCAGTCACTTGAAAAATCAGCAAGTAGAATAGTCTTTTTTTTCTATCGTCTATAATGTTAAAAAGCAAGCAGTTGTGTTGTATCAACAGTTTTTAGTTGAGTGTATTGAATCTACTAAGACATTTCTAAGTAGGAAAAAGAAAACTTGGTCAGGATTTCTGATTTGATTAAGATTTAGACTGTATTCAAATCACCACTTCCTTAAGAACCTTGAGTATTATGGTTTATACCTCTCTTAAAAATGGCAAAAATTTAATGCATTTGCTAAAATATATTTGCATTCATTTTCTCTGATGAGTCTCTTTTAACATTTTTACACAGTGGAGAATTATTAGGGCATGAATTGGAGCCCAGTGAAATTTTTTTCCTTTTGATACCTTAAGTATACTAATGCCTTCTGTATAGTTTCATACTTCCTTAATCATTACTCTGACTCTGGTCTTGTTTATTTGTTGGATATGGACTTTGAATTAAATCAGTGTCACTGGATTTCTTTCTTTCCTTTTTTTCTTTTCCCTCCCTCCTTCCTTCCTCTTCCCCCAACCCCCCTTTCTTTCTATTTTTTTGAGGCAGAGTCTCCCTATAGCCCCAACTCTCCTGGAACTGACTGTGTAGATCAGACTCCTCAATCTTACAGAGATCTGCCTCTCTCTCTGTCAGGATTTTTTTTCTTAATCAGCTTCATATTTCTTAAACTAAATTTCACATGGTTTCTAATATAAGTTTTATATATAAAGGCTGAGGTTCAGGTAAAATTTTTTTTTTCCTGGTAAGAAAGGGGGTCTTGGGTAGTTCAGGTTGATCTCAAGCCCATTATTATAACCAAGATTGACCTTGAACTCACCTGCCTTAGCCTCCAGACTCTTGGGATTATAGGCATGAGCTACCATACTCTGGTCATATAAGATGTTAAACAAGTTACTGGGGACTTTGTAGGCAGATTTTGATATAGGGAGGAATGTGCTTTGAAAGTCATTAATGTTGTTGCTAGTGTGTTTGTGTTTTTTTTTTTTTTACTTTTTGATGATGCAAAAGTAACACATATGTGTTTGGATTTTGTTTTACTTTCAGTAGATTATGAGATGTCCAGTGCTTTATAATAAAACAGGCTTTGTGTTAGATGGAAACTATGGGCATATTTAAATTAAAGAAGAGTAAACTATGGTATTTAATAGTTTTGGTGTATAAAACACATTTTGGCTTATTGTGTTTTTAATTTATTGTGGTTTATCAAAATATAACCCTGTTGTAAGTCAAGGAACATCTGAAATTAGTTCCAGACTTAATACCAAATATACTTACTGTTGCCTCTGCGTAATTAAAAGTAGTCTTAAAAACTGATTAAGTGCAATAATACATTGAACTGTACAGGGTAGGTAATTTTGGCAAGAAAAAGTTAATGCATAGTAACTTTTCCTTATGACAGTTAAATAAAATTACAATGTTCACTAATAAGTGATTATTTCCAGGATGAAGAATGTGTGCGTCTTGATAAAGAGAGGTTGGCTGCTCGTTTGGAGGGTCATAAAGAAGGAATTGTGCAGACTGAACAGATTAGGTAAGGCTTTTTTTTAGTAGAAAATAGCTTAAATATATGTAAAAGTCTGTGGAAAATGGAGTGTTTAAATGTTACCCACAATTATATTTGTGTCTTCTATTTACTATATGACTCTGTTCCTTAAGTTCAGAAGAATACAGTTCTTCCTTGGAATCTGTTGGAATTGGTTGTAGGACCTCCCCACAGATACCAATACCCAAAGTTGCTCATAAAGTAGCATGTTACTTGCTCATAACGCCTACATATCCTTCAATATACTTTCAGTCATTTCTAGATTTCTTATTGTGTTAGACTTTCCATCAATATGACAAATTTGAGCATAATCAAGGAAGGGAATATTGATGTTGGATACCTGGTTTAGATGTTTCAGTTTAGAGTCACATGGCTCCCGTACTAGACCTCCTTTGTCGTAGGAGCCTGTGGTAGAGCATTGTCACTCACCTTGTGTCTGTCACATAGGAGAGAAGGAAGAGACAGGAAAGACCTGGGAAAAGATAGCCCCAAGGATTTATCCCTAGTGAACCTACTTGTTCTAGCTAAGTTCTATAAAGTTTCTAGCAGGTCCTAAAATAGCACTTTCAGTTGGCAGCCAGGCCTTCAGCACATGGCCTGTGGAGGCCATTTCATATTCAAACCAAAACATTCTGTTTCTGGCCCCAAAGGCTCATGTTTGTCTCCTAATGCAAAATGTATTTAGTCAAGTAAAAAAAAATTTTTTTTAATTTATTATTTTTATTTTATGTGTATGCGTGTAATTGCCTGGTGTTGTGCAGTGCCCACAGAGGACAGAAGAGGCTGTCGGATCCCCTGGAACTGGAGTTATGGACAGTTGTTAGCTGCCATGTGTGTGCTGGGATTCGAACCCAGGTCTTCTACAAGAACAACTAGTGTTCTTAACCTCTGAGCCATCTCCCCAGCCCCATATTTAGTCCATTTTTGTTAATCTTAACAATTCCAGCATCGTTTAAAAGGTCAAATTTAAAGTCTCCTCTGAAAGGTGGAAGAGATGACTCAGTGGTTGAGAGCAGGTACTGCTCTTGCAGAGGACCAGAGTTTGGTTCCCAGCCTAGCACTCACTTGGGTGCATTGCAATTGCCTGGATGGAACTCTGGCTTCTGCAGGCACCTGCACTCAAGTACACATGCGCGCGCGCGCGCACACACACACACACACACACACACACACACACACACACACACAGACAAGAGATAAAAATAATGAAAATATTTTAAAGTCACCTCTGTGAACCCTTATAAAATTTAAGTAGCAGGTTGTATGCTTCCAACATACTATCACAGAATAAACATTCCTATTCCAATGTGGAGAGGTGGGGCACAGAAAAGAGAAATAGGACCAAAGCAAGCCTGAAATCCAGGAGGGCAAATGATAAATCCTATAGGTCCGGATATGGTATATGATATGTGATAGATGTGTGCTTCAGTGGGCTTGGGAAGCCCCACCCCTATGTTCTAGCTTGTAGCACACATAGTCTCTTTTGGGCTGGCTGTCTTCTTTGCCTATAACTTTCCTCGGTATACATTCCATGCTCCAGGCACCTCTCACTTCCTGAGGTCTCTGTTGTGTCTCCAGCTTCTCTCTCATGGTTTCATGCATTGTCTCAGGACTACCTACAGTGATCTTGATTTTGCCACACATTGTCTCACCTCCCAGGTCTTCAGTAGAAGTCTGGGTAGAAATCTCTTAACGTTGTAACTCATGCATACTGAATACCTACAAAACCACCTCTATGAAGTTTGCTACCAGTGGCCGAGGTCCTTAGAATCATGGCTCCAGCGTTCGTTGAATGCCCCGGGTAGCTGAATCTGGAGAAAGATTTTCATATGTGGCTCTGAGTTAGGGGGACAATGGGTGGAGTCTAATTTGAAATATCCTCAAAGCTTCTTTTCCTATTCCTAAAGTAATGAACTTTTTGAAATACATTTTTATGACTCTTAACTCTTCAGCAACCTTACTTGACCTATCATAACTTTACACAAGTTAATTTTCTGGGCAAGCTGCACTTTTCAGACCTTCCACTCTGCTTTTTTGCTTACAGTTTTCACAGTAAACCTGGCTAGAAACAGCAGTATTCATCTTGAGCTGCCTTGACATTTCCTCTGCCTTTAATTAATCCATTGCTTTAAGATTCAGCTCTACTCAAAGTCTAGTGGTATGGATAAATTGTAGACAGATTCTTTGCAGCAGTGTAGCAGGATCTGTTCAAGTCCTGATAAGAGTCTTTGTTCTCATCTGAAATCTTGTAAACTGTCTATACTGTCTCTATTCCTGTTAGCTTTCTGTTTTTCTGAGTTCTAGGATTTCTTGACCCATCTCCAACCTTTTTCAAATTCTTCCCCAAATCACTTCCTAAAGCTTCTGAACCTATTAGTTAGGTAATCCCAACAGTGAACATACTTCTTGGTACCAGTTTTCTGTGTTAGACTGTTACTGATGAATACCTGAATTTAAGAGATGAATGATTTATTTTGGCTCATGGTTTCAATGATTAGAGTTGATGGTTAACTCTGTTGCTCCTGGGCTCATGTGTCTATAACATCTGGTGGGGCACAGGGCCATGGTAGGGAGTATCAGAGCTTGTGGATAGGTCTCAGTGGGACAGACTGAAAGGGAAGTGATTGGCAAAAGATAGCCCCAGGGAAATTCTTCTAGTTATTCTTCAGGAGTGCCATCATTGAACCTGTAGTGGACATTTCATATTCAAACCACATCACCTAAACCTAATGCAGTGTAATAGTATGTGATAGTTATTATGCTGCAATGTTTCTGGAGTAATAACAACAAAAAAAGTCTGTGTGTGTTCAGTACAGACACATTTTTCAAAAATTTTTTTATTTTGTGTGTGTGTGGTGGGGGGGTGTACACATGGATGTCAGAGGACTATTTTCAGGAGTTGGTTCTATTTCCACTGTTGTTTCCGGGGATAGAATTCGGGTCCTCAGGCTTGTGTGGCAAGCACTTTTACCCTGGAGCCATCTTCCCAACTCCCAAGTACTTTTTTAATTGTATCCTGGTTGCATCTGCAGATGTGGACTTGATAGCTCTGCAGGATTGATAGTGTGTGTGTATGTGCTTTATGCTAGAGGAGACTGGATGCCATTATGCTTATTTTGCTCTGCAGCTGCCATCTTGACTTTGTTACCACATTTGTTTTTTCTTAAGCTCGTTTTGTCATGTACTCTGTTTTGATTAATAGCAGAGATCAGCCAATGTCTTCTGCAATGTGGTACCCATAGTTGGCTCTGTGTCTATGGATTCTGCAGCAGTGAATTCAACAAACCTCAATTTGGAAATATTCAAAAAATAATTGCCTGTATGGAACATTATAGGATCCTTTTTTTTTTTCTTTTCTTTTCTTGATTCTAAACAATATAGTATAAAGACTTTTTACCAATTCACAAATTGGTGATCTGGATGTGGTAGTGCATGTAATCCTAACATTCAGGAATCTGAGGCAGAAGGATCAATCCCAAAGTTTGAGGCCAGCTTGCAATACATAGTGAGACCCTGTCTTGGCAATCCCCACCCAGAGAAAAAGTACATGAATGATGTGTAAATACTACTACAAATTTTATGCAGGAGACTGAGTATCTGAAATTTAGTATCTTCGTGGAGTCTTGGAAATTATCTCCTGTGAATATTAAAGGGTAACTAAGAGTAAATATTTTGGCTTTGCAGGTAATGTGGCTTCTTTTATAACTACTTAATTCTTTTGAGGTAGGGAAAGCAATGATAGAGCACATAAAAATGAGCATGCGTAGATTTAGCCCATGGCCTTAGTTTGCTGACTTCTGATTTTTTTAGATATATTTTATTATTTTTATTTTATGTGTATGAGTGTATTGCCTGCATGTATGTGAGTGCACAGTGTCGTGTAATGCCACGGAGGTCAGAAGAAGGCTTCGGATTCCCCTGGAACTGGAGTTAAAGGCGTTTCGAAGCCACCATGTGGGAGCTGGGAATTAAACCTGGGTTCTCTGGAAGAGCAGTCAGTGCTCTTAACTGCTGAGCCATCTCTCCAGCCCCTGATTTTTTTTTATTATAAGTAGAATTCATAATATTTTCTGGAAGACCCATGGTCTTTGTGGAAGTTTTATCCAAATTTAAAAATTTACCACATATTTGGCTTGTTTCCACCTGTGCTTGTTATTGAACTTGTGGCTTTGTGAATGCTAGGTAAGTGCTCTGTTACTGTAGTATACTCCTAGCCCCAATGGAGAATTTATTTTTAAAATTTTATTATTTATTCAATTTTATGTGTATGAATGTTTTGCCTGAATGTATGTTAGTGCACCTGTGCATGCATTGCCTGTGGATGTCAGAAGAGGGCGTTGGAGTCCCTGGGACGGGAGTTAAAAATGGTTGTTACCCACCATATGGTTGCTGGGAACTGAACCCCAGTTTCTTGCAAGAGCAACCAGTGCTCTTAACTGCTGAGCCATCTCTCCAGCTCCTCAGTGCAGATTTTTAAAATTTATAAAGGTATAATTGATTTACAATAGTTTTTTAATATTTAAAGCATAGAAATTGTCAGCGTTTTCTTAAGCTGTTAAGCTTTTAGTGATTTATATGTATGAAATCATGATCAAGATGATTAACGTAACATCACTCTTTTAAATTTCTGTGTACCTTTGCAACACCTCATTTCCTCCTATTCCTGCTCCTTCTTGAGAACCAGTGAGCTCTCTTTCCGTAGATGAATTTTTTTTCCTCGTTTTGTATAAAAGTAGAACTGTGCTTTATTTTTTTTAGGACTTGGTTTATTTTTTAAAGATGTGGTCTTGAAATTCACTGTTGTTGGGTGTATCAGGAATTCATTCTTTTTTTGTCTGAGTACCCTCGCTTTGTATATTTGCACCACAGTTTGCTTCCTCCAATACCTCCATTGTTGGCCATTACAACTAAAACTGCTGGGTCTTTTCTGTACAAGTATTTGAATGACCATAGTCATTTTGGGAGTGGGGGGTAAAAATTAAGAGAGGTGGAACCCTGTTGTAGTGTAACTTGTTAAGGACCTGCCAAACTGTTTTTCAAAATGATTGTACCACTTAGTATTTTATCAATATCTTAGAAGCGTTTCTCTACACCCTTGCAGTCTCTAGTAATTCTTATGCTTTATAATTTTAGCAATTCTAATAGGGTGTTTCATTTTATCTTTAATTTGTATTTCTTTAATGATTAAGAATGTTGAAAGCATCTTTTCCAATGGCTTAATTTGCCGCCTTTGGTGAATTGTCTTCAGCTTTTTTCTCCCTAGTTTTTATTCAGTGATCTGATTAATTTTGAATGTTTACTGTATGTCCTGTATTCAGGTTCTGTTTTAGACCTTTCCTTTGATTTTTCCCTCTCTGGCTTGTCATTTCACTTTTTTCACCTCTTTTTCAAGAAAAAATTTTATAATCTATCAGGTTATCCTTTTGTGAATTGTCCTATTGGTGTGGTTTCTAAGAAATCTTTACCCGAACAACATCAATATAAGTCCTACAGTTTTTTGTTTTGCATTTAAGTCTCTGATCCACTTTCAATGAAATTTTTGTATGTGAAATGTGCTATTAAACAAAGTTGATTTGTTTTTTATGAGATTGGGTTAAAGTTATAATTTTGTGGATAGGTAATTGTTTTAGCATCATTTAGCCTCAAATGTGTGCCTTTGTATCTTTGTAAAATTCAGTTCTAATATGTTTAAATTTATTCTTGAACCCATTGTGTTCCATTGCTCTGTTTTGTCTTTTTGCCAATACTATATTGTTTAAATTATTGTTATCTTTACAATAATCTTGAAATGCTATTAGTGCTCTGACCTTGTTTTGTTTCAGGAATATTTTTGTTGTTTGGATTCTTTGTATGAATTTTGGAATATATTGGTCAATTTCTACAAGAAACCTGCTAAGACTTTGATTAGTATTGAATTGAATTCACTAGACCAGTTAACATCTTAAAAACATTTGAGTCTTCTGACTTATGGGTTAAAGTGTATCTCTCTCTTTATTAGTGGAGAGATACTTTAACTTCTTGTAATCCTGTTTTGTAATTTCATTTGTATTAATGCTTTTTTGGCTATTACCCACAAATATTAAAAACAGGTTTTTGTTATTGTTACTGTTTTTCTTTCTTTTTTTGGTTTAGACAGTCTTATTTCTGATTTTGGGGAAAAACTTAGTCTTTTACCATTCAGTGCAATTGTGGCTTGGACTTTTTCTCCCTTGTTTTTGGTAGATTCTTTTTATCAGAGGAACGACCTTCTGTATCTTTGCTGAAAGTTTTTTTTTTTAAGTTATTGTCATTTTACTTTAAATTTATTTTTATTTTATGTGTATGGTTGTTTCGCCTGCATGTATATATGTGCATTACATGTGTACAGTGCCCTTGGAGGTCAGAGGAGAGCATCAGACCCCCTGGTACTTGAGTTATGAACACTTGTTAGCTTCCATGTGGGTGCTGGGAACTGAACCTACGTCCTTTTCAAGAGCAACAAGTGCTCTTAATCACTGAGCCATCTCCATCCTCGTAATTGTCATTTTAAAAAAAAATCAGAAATGACTGGTGGATATTACTTAGTGCTTTTTCTAATTGTATAGAAATGGTGATTGGATTTGTTGTTAATGTGGTGATTTAGTGTTTTGAGAGTTTATATCCTATGAATAAACTTGTTTTTTCTTATTATCTATCTCTGCATAACAATCAAAAACATAGTGACTTAAAGAAAACATATTTATTTTCTTACAGTTTCTGTGGGTCTGGAGTTTTAGTTTGGCTTGGTGGCTTTTCTGCTTTAAAGTCTTTCCCAAAGCTGCAGTTAAGGTATAGGTCTAGACTGTGATTTTATCTTTAGGCTTGATTGGGGACACATCTGTTTCCCAGTTCACTTTTATGTTGCCTTCTTTTTATGAGGTAGGACTTTTCTCTGGCTGCTTAAAAATGTTCTCTTTTGCTGGTTTTGAGACCTTCAATTATGGTGTGGCTCTGGGGAAAGTTTTGAGTGTCTTCTGCTTGAGACCCATTGAGTTTCTTGGGAGAATTTTGAGTTTTTAATTTCATTGGAAATTTTGGGGATGTTGTTTCTTCATTTTTCAGACACAAGTTACTGAGATTCTACTAAAGGTAGCGTAGCAGCTTTCTTCTCTCTCCTTTCTTGTTACCTTCCCTCCCTTCCTTTAATTTTTCCTTGGTTCTTTATTTCTGTTGTTTAGAATTTTTTTAAAAAAAATATTTAATTTATTATTTTTATTTTTTACGTGCATGAGTGTATTGCCTGCTTGTATGAAAGTGCACCCGTGTTACTCAGTTCCTGTGGAAGTCAGAAGAAGGTGTTGGATTTCCCTGGAACTAGAGTTACAGACGGTTGTTAGCTGTCATGTGGGTGCTGGGAATCGAACCTGGGTCCTCTGCAAGAGCTAACTCTCCAGCCCCTGATGTTTAGAATTCTTCTAAAAATTTTATTTTGAATAGTTTTTGTGTTGCATATTACTAACATTTTTCCCTCAGTCCCGTTATATTTAAAAATACAATGTAGTCCCGTATACTATATTTTTGACAATGTGAAACATTGTCAACTTCATCTCATGGTGTTTGTTTTGTCCTTTAAAACATACTCATTTCGGGGCTGGAGAGTTGGTGCAGCAGTTAAGAGCACTGATTGCTCTTGCAGAGGACCCAGGTTTGATTCCCAGCACCCACATGGTGGCTATGAACCGTCCTTAACTCCAGTTCCAGGGGAATCTGAAGCCTTCTTCTGACCTCCATGGCATTGCACGACACGGGTGCATTCACATACATGCAGGCAGTGTGTACACATAAAATAAAACCAATAAATAAAAAATTAAAAAAACATATTCCTTGTGTCTACTGTGGAACATATGGAATATAGTGTATATATATTTACGTGTATTATCTTTGCAATTGATTATTTCTTCTCATTTAGCTCATATTTTTCTCCTTTGCATGCTTTGTAGTCTTTTTTTTTTTTAAATTTTGACAGTGATCAATTTGAACTTGTGATCTTCCTGCTTTAGCCTCTCAAGTGCTAAGATTACAAGCATGTACCATCACGTGCAGCATTTTGTAATCTTTGGATACTAGATGCTATATATTTTGATCTTACTGAAGATTAGGTATTTTTGCATTTCTCTAAATTTTGTTTAACATTGTTTTTGAAAATCTGTTAAATCATCTTGGGAATAGATTGCTACAGTTTGAGTTTGGTTTTTGAGATTTGTTACTTGATGATGGCACAGAACAACTTTCCCCTCAAAGAAAATTGGAGATAGTAACCATGGCCTGGAAATGCAGATTCAGGTTGCCCCAAATAGCATATTTCAAGCTGAAAATTGTAGAAGATAAATCAAGGCATTTTCCAGATGCATTGATGGGAACATCAGGTAGGCAGGTTATAATAAAGGGGAAAAACTGCTTTAGGTTTTAGATGTCATCTGATGACATTGTTAGCCTTTGGTTTGGTGGAAGCTAGTGGTGTGTTTAATATATTTTAAAGGTTTTTACCTGATGCTTGAAAGGATGTTAGCTCAGATACGGAGAGTCCCTACAAAGGGATGGAAGATAGCTCCAGCTTATTTGACTATGGATTTGTGACAGTCTAACTCTCTAAGAACTTCTAGTCAGTCAACCTTGTAGAATCTTTAATATGGGTGTGGCTTTCTTTTTCCTTGGCTCTTAGTTACATTGTGCCTACCTACTTACTGCTCTTAGGGTAAGAGCACCTTGGCTCTTAGAGTAATTGTATCCACTTACTGGAAAAGCAATACCTTTTTAAGTAGATTTCCTAATGTCCCATGAGTATAAATTTTTATTCTGACAAGGGAAACAACAACTGGGACTGGAGAGATGGCTCAGCAGTTAAGAACACTGGTTGTTCTTGCAGAGGACCCAGGTTCAAATTCCAACACCCACATGGCAGCTAACAACTGTCCGTAACTTCAGTTCCAGGGGATCCAACAGCCTCTTCTGTCCTCCTCGGGCATTGCAGGACATGGATGCACTTACCTACATGCAGGCAATACAAGCATACACATAAAAATAATAAAATATTTTTTTAAAAAAGAGAGAAACAACAACCTTGTATGACTGGGTGGTGTTCTTGTCTACATTTTTTAGGTGGTGGTTGTACTCAGGTTTAGACAGTTTCCTTCATTAAACCTGCATGTCAGTCAGCATTCTACTGTAACACCTCTGCAGCTCTTTTTTTCAGATATTTATGGATTCTAAACACTTTGCTCTTGCTGTAATGTTAAGCTTTGCTGGGGGTTCGAGCCAGCGACCCTGGGCAGTGATGATTGGGGATGAGCAAGCACGCCGTTCGCGAGCCCACACTGCCCCCAGTACTGGGGACACTCAGACACAACGGGGAGTCTAGTCATTTATTGCAGGTGTCACAGAGCTTATAAAGGCACCTGGAACTACCCCTCCTCCCCCCAGGGTGTATCTTAAGGATGGTCATGCGCTGATCATGCACTCCTCAGCAGTGCGGAAGTATTCTTCAGACTTTCAAAGCAAGCCAGGCCGCGCCCCCAGTAACTTCCTTTCAGTCCTATGCGTGGTGGGGCATTTAGGTCCCCACAAAGCTTCATTTCCTCAGATCAGGGAGCCCATACGTTTCACCTGGGTTCTCCTTGTGCCCTATTTTGTACATTTTCAAGACAGAATGGTGGGAAGAGTTACTTCATTTATTTTTTTATTGGTTATAAAATCACTGCCCTTTATTGTTTGATCTAATACCTAGAAAACCATGTATTTTATCTAGTGATTTTTCTGGTAGTAAGTTGGCACTTGATACTGACCTGGAAGTAATGGTGTCATAACTGAAAGTCCAGTACTGACTTGATGATACAGTTTAGAGAAGAATTTGAGGCCAGCCAGATTATTTGTAGGATAAAGGTCTTGTTGCTAAGCTTAATCTCCAGGATTTATATGGTAGGAGAATCGACTCTTCCAAGTTCCCACATGGGCTATAGCATGTAAACACAAAAACACACAAATAAGCAAATAAATATGATAAAAGAAAACAATTTAAATTTGTCTAAAAATACCCTGGCATACTTTAGATTTTAGGGAACTGTTGCATTGTATTATTCAGATGAGGCCAGTGCCAGATGCATATCGAACATCTGCTGTAAAAGTACTTTCATACTAACTCAGAATTCTCATATTTATAATAATACTATATTTAAACCTCCAGAAATTTCCATTCTTTTTCCAGATCTTCTGTTAATTTATTTCAAGGTTTTTGTTTTGTCACTAAAGTAATACTTTTGTCTACAGGTTTAAAGGTACTTGACTACTTTTTCAAAAGAGGTATTAAAAATGTTTAATTGAACCAGGTGTGGTGGTGCACGCCTTTAAGCACTTGGGAGGCAGAGGCAGGTGGATCTCTGAGTTCAAGGCTAGCCTGGTCTGCATAGTGAGTTCTAGGCCACCTGGGGTTACAGGGAGACCCTGACTCAAACCCTACTACCCCCCCCCACAAAAAAAGTTGAAATACATTGATAATCTAAGTTCCATTGTAGTAATAATTGGGTATACATTTTATTAGCAAATTAAGAACTTTACAGGTATCTCACTAATTACAAATCACAAGTCCTTGGAAATATGGAATTAACTTGATGAGATGCCAAGGCTACATACAGGTAGACTAAGACTCAGTGGCTAGGAAGTATTTGTAGTTACATAAATGTTTGATTAAAGAAAATAAGAATTTAATCAACATATTCATGTATGAAAATCTGACTAGTTTTTATGTTTTAAAAAGAGTTCTTTGATTTAAAGGTTTATTTATCTTAATTAGATTTATTTAAAATTTAAAGATTTATTTTTAATTTTGTGTATGTGTGTGGGTGGGTGGGGGGTTAGGTTATGTGCATGTGTATGGGGATGTCCATGGAGGGCAGAAGGAGGTGCCAGATTCCCTAGAGCTGAAGTTAACAGGCTGCTGTGAGCTGTCTAATGTGAGTGCTGGGATCTGAACTCAGGTTCTTTGCAAGAGCAATATGCATTCTCAATTGCTGTGCCACCTCTCCAACCTTGACTAGTTTATTTTTAAATATTGCATTGTGATACATTTTTCTTAATAAAGGAAATTTTCTGGTTTTTTAAATAAAGTTTGAAAACCAGATAGTAAAAAGAGATAAGAGATAGTAATAAGAATCCATTTACTGGGAGCTGGAGAGATGACTCAGCACTTGGCTGCTTTTCCAGAGGGCTGGAGTTTGGTTCCCAGCACCCACATCAAGCAGCTCACAACTGCCTATAACTTCAGCTCCACAAATCTGTTTAGCCCCCTCTTCTGGACTCCATGGGTACCCACACAAATGTGATATATACACACAAATTAAAAAAAAAAAAATCCATTTACCAATTTAGCAGGTAGAAGTTAATGCAGAGTAGAAATAGTAAAAGATAGATAAAATATTACTTTTGGTAATTCATTTATAGTATCCCATTATCTTAAGTTAGAAATTGAATAAGCATTTTGTTATATAAAAACTATTTGAAAAGTGTCAATGAAAAGACATGACTTCTGTAAACTTTGTTAACCTGTATCACGTAGGTAGACTGTAGAAAGTTCCACAAACCAGTATATGGTCTGAACAGTTTCCTTTTATTACCAGGGCATTCAGCCTGTGCTCATGACTTTCACTGTACACTTTCACTTTTAAAGATTTGGCAGGAGCATGGGATACAGCAGGGAAGAGTTGTTTAGAATTTCTTTGGAAATGTTTGTGCACATGACACTACCATTAGAACCACAGTCTCTCCAACTTGATGAGCACGTGTATAATGTTGAGTCGTCAAGTCCTTTTCCTTTAACTTTTGGGCTGTCTTTGTTCGGACACCATATTGATATTTTCAAATCGCAGGCTAGCATATACGCTTTTGTAGTTTGTTGTCTTGTCATTTTCTGTCATCCATTCTTCTGTTGCATGTTTAACTGTTCCTGCAGGGCCTTGGGCTGTGCCTGTGCTGGTGGCAGTGGAATTCCCACAGACTACTATACTGCTGGCCTACCTTCTAATTTTGTGTATCACTTGTGATTGAATGTAGGGCCTCATGCATACTAGACAAAGGCCATGTCACTGAGCTATATTACTAGGCCTCAAACACTTTAATTCTCATTTCATATTATAAAAAACACTCTGCTTAAGATGACTGTTTTATGTAGTCTGTAATCTTAATGATAGTATATTTTTTATAGGTGTGAAAGCATAGTTTCTCTATGCATTTTGTCTTCTTGAAAATCATGTAAATGGAAGATATAAAAGCTGTTTCGTCTCCAGAAATTAAAAAGGGGTATATTGTGGCATATAAAGTCTCTTTAACCTTTGAAATATGTTGCACACAATGGCCTATATGTTTAAAACCTTGAAATACCTAAGCTTTGAACTTTTTGATGAGTTTTTTACCCCAGTACAAGATGTCCCCTGTGCCTGTGTGTGATTTTGATTATATAGGGTAGAACTGTAGATTAGCTATTAAGGTTTCAGAGAATAAGCAGAAGCACCCATATTAATGAGTCCTGCTCCTCCAGGGTGGTAGAAGATGAGAAAATGTAAGGAATTTTGTTGCATTGATTTTTTTTCTAAGAAATTACTAATTTGTTCATAGAATATCATCTCTGCATGAACTGTTATTTTTTAAAATATTTTATTTATTATTTTTATTTTATGTGCATGAGTGTATTGCCTGCATGTGTGTAAGTGCACCCGTGTTGTGCATTGCCCATGGAACTCGAGGTAAAACCGGTTGTTAGCCACTATGTGGGTGCTGGGAATTGAATACAGGTCCTCTGCAAGAGCAGCCAGTGCGCTTAACCACTGAGCCATCTCTCCAGTCCGATGAACTGTTGTTTATAAAACTCCTGTGTGTTTATAAACTACCAAGTATATAATTTTGTAGAAAACTTATTGCCACTTATAGTGTTTTTATCATAAATTTATAAGTATAACAAAATAGATGTTGTGCTGAAGGAATCTTTGTTGTGAAAATTTATAAAGTAAATTACTTTTAGGTCTTTATCTGAAGCTATGTCAGTGGAAAAAATTGCTGCAATCAAAGCCAAAATTATGGCTAAGAAAAGATCTACTATCAAGACTGATCTAGATGATGATATAACTGCCCTGAAACAGAGGAGTTTTGTGGATGCTGAGGTAGATGTGACCAGAGATATCGTCAGCAGAGAAAGAGTGTGGAGGACAAGAACAACTATCTTACAAAGCACAGGAAAGGTCAGTAGAGTATTTCACTTATTATCGGAGTGTCTCCTTAATCTGCGATTAGTTATAGAATTGTTTCAAATTTGTTTTTAGGAGGTTTGAAGTTATCTATTTGAAAGCTTAGCAATGTAGATTTCCACATTGCTATATTCATGAAAATGGAATAACAATGTAAAGAAAGACTTGAATTAAATTCAGGTTCCTTCAGACATTATAAGTAAATTAAAACATGGTATAGTTTTCTTGTTGACTCAGATCTGTTTCTACAGTCAAATGCTCTACCCCTGAGCTATACCCCCCAGATCTGTTTCTAAATTTGATGAATAGAGAATATTGACGGCACACTTTCTGGCCATCATACAACAGATATCATTAATGTTTAGCCTGTAGAAACTAGTTATCTGGCATCTATAGCATAAATTTTGTGCATTATCTTCTGTTGAGTGGATATAGAAATTTTCTTCTTTATTGGTGGAGATTTTTTTTGGCTTGAGGATTGTGGCATTTCCTGCCCTCCTCTGCTCTGAGTGCTCTTTAGTTCCCCTTTCTGTTTCCTTCTTCCTCTATTGTTTTTCTTTTCCTCTCTCCCTTTCTCTGTCCCTCTCTTCATTCTTTTTCAATATTACAAATAAACGTTGAAATTATCTTTGTACACATACCTCTGTACATTTATATTTGTATAGCAGAAGGATCAATTCTTTGAAATTTCTGGTCATAGCAGATATATGGACTTCAGATTTTGAATTGAGGGTCTGTGACATGGCTCAGCAGGTAAAGGGTAGCCTGGCAACCGCAGTTGAATCCCTGAAGGTGATGTAAAGGTGGTAGCAGAGAACCTACTCCACAAAGTTGTCCTCTGACCTGCACATGCATGCTGTAGTTCATGCATCTGCATATATCCCATATCCACAATAATAAAGAAATTTTAAAAATTGAATGTTACTAGATGCTCTAATATCTTAATTGATTTTTTATTTGTTTTTATTTTATGTGTATGAATGTTATCTGTGCATGGGTGTAGGTGAACCTGTGACGTACAGTGTCCACAGAGGACAGAAAAGAGTCACATCCCCTAGAACTGGAGTTACAGATGGTTGTTAGCCACCATGTGGGTGCTGGGAACCAAACAGGGGTCTTCTGCAACAACAGCCAGTGTTCTTAACTGCTGAGCCATCTCTCCAGCTCCTTAATTGATCTTTTTAAAGAATGCATCAGTTCCAGTTTTTTGTACATGTTTTCATCCATGTTGTTTGCTTTTTGTTTTCTTAACTGTTTTGTTAACTGTTAATTCTCCATTGATGTAAAGTTGCTGACAGTGGTGGTTTGATAGGAACATTTGAAAAAATGTGTGGAATTATGGTGAAACCGACTTGGTTACCATTGTTCAAGGTAGATTATTGTGTTTAAAATTCCCTCTTTTTTTTGAGATAGGATTTCTCTTAATAGCCTAGGCTTGCCTTTGCCTACTAAGTGCTTGGGAACATAGGCATGTACCACTCCCTACTTTTTGCTTAGACTGGTTTTGATTATAGAATATTGGGCTTTTAGCTTTACATTTGCTGTGCTGATTTGGTAGGAATAACGCTACTAGAAAAGCATGTAAGGAAAATATTTCTATTTGTTTTTTACTTTCATACAAAATACTGTTAACTATTTTCTGTGACTCATAAAGTGGCTCTGAGGTAAAAGCCTTTGCTATTCAAGCCTAGTGCCCTGTGATTGGTCTCCAGAGTCCATGTAAAGACAAGAGGAGACAACTGACTCCATAGTTTTGTCCTCTGACTTACACATTTGTATGGTGGTGCCTGTGCCCTCCCCCATAAAAAGGAAAACAAAACCAAAAAAAAACCATTCTCCAAAGGTTAGAATTGTAGGGAAATCTGAGATTTGGAGTAAGTTTCCATTTTCCATTTTTGTTATTTATAATTAAATGATTATACTCATTTTCATTGCCTAATATGACTAACACTTGATTAATAGTTCCATACTTACTGGTATAAAAATCTTAAACTTGGGGCTAGAGAGATGGCTCAGCAGTTAAGAACACGGACTGTTCTTGCAGAAGACCCAGGTTCAAATCCCAGCACCCACATGGCAGCTAACAACTGTCCGTAACTCCAGTCCCAGGGGATCTGACAGCTTCTTCTGATCTCTGCAGGCATTGCATAACACAGGTGCACTTACCTACATGCAGGCAATGCACGCATACACATAAACTAAAAATAATAAATTAAAAAAAAACCTTACAGTTTTCTTTTACATGAAAATTAAAATTTCAAGTTGTTGAGATGAACTTTTTTCTTTCAGCTCTAGGTGGCAGGATTGTACCAGTTTTTAAAACTTAGTGCTTTAATTTAATGTTTTTGCTACCATTGTGCCTTTTAAAAATAAGGCAATAGTTTAAGAATTGTTTAGAAGCTAGGTTTGCTGTTTGAATATTGACATTTAAATTTTTTATTTATTTTTATTTTATGTGTATGAATGTATTGCCTACTTGTATGTAAGTGTATCCATGTCATGTCGTGCCCACGGAGGTAAGAAGAAGGCATCTGAATCTCCTGGAACTGGAGGTACAAACGGTTGCTAGCTGCCATGTGGGTGCTGGGAATTGAACCCAGGACCCTTTCAAGAATAGCCAGTGTTCTTAACCTCTGAGCCGTCTCTTCAGCCCTGAATATTAACATTTTTAAAGAACAAAAATTTTTGACTGATAACTTCACATATGTATTGTTTTTACCTGCTAAACTCTAAAAATATTCTTAGAAATTTAGAGCTGCATAGACTTTACAGTTATTTATTGTGTGTGTTTGCACAGGTATATGTGTGTCACAGTGTAGTGGTGAGAAGACAACTCAGGAATTAGTTCTCTCCACCGTGTAGGTTCCAGGGATCAAACTCAAGTGGTCAGGTATGGCAGCACTGGCCTGATACGGACTTTAGACTGACCATCATTATTACCAGTTACCAGAACCTTCTTATTTTCTGGCTCTTAAGGTGCAAAAAGTTCAAGTTCTCATCCTTTTTATGCAGTTATGTTGTATTCTCTTTATGCAGTTAAATATATTATTATTGCAACTTCCCCAAATAAAGCCACCTGATTTTATAGTACCACTAAATTATCTTAAATATGTCTTTTTCTGTTTTGTGCTTCGTAACAAACAGAATTTTCTGTGTCATTAAATTGTTGTATCTCTTATTCTGCTTTATGCTACTAAACCAGCGTATCACAGACTGAGTAATTTATAATGAGCAGAAATTTCTGTGGATCAGCACTCTACAGGCTGGAAAGTCCAAGATCAAGGAACTGTATCTGATGAAGGCTTTCTTACTGCATCAAAATGGTGGAAAGTATCACATTGGTGAGAGAAACAGAAACAGAAAAAAGAGGGATGAATTCATTTTGTTATCAGGAACCCAGTCTTAAAACCACTAACCCATTCAGTCTCCATTTAATCTATTTTATAGGCCACTTCTTAAAAGTCCTTCCTTTCAACACTATTTCATTGAGAATAAAGTTTCCAACATAGATTTTGGGGGATATTTTCAGCCCATAGTAGTAGATTGAGTCTTTTAGAATTTGTGTTCTCAGTTAATAATTTTAAAAGTGATCTGATTTTCCTCTATTTTCACAGTAGACCTGATATTTTTATTTATGTTTGTCTCTGTGATGACTTCTGCAGTAGTGGTAAAGAAGCATTGGTTGCTAAAATTGGTACCATAGCATGAGTCAAGGCAAAGGCACCAAACATTGCCAGTAACCATTGTGTTTTTCATTTCCTAATAATATCCTCGAAGAAGCTTTCAAATTAATGAAAGCCTAGAGGCAGGCGGATCTCTGAGAGTTAAAGGCCAGCCTGGGCTACATAGTGAGTTCCAGGACAGCTGGGACTACAGGGAGACCCTGTCTCAAAAAGACCAAAAAAAAAAAAAAAAAAAAAAAAAAAAGTCTTTTGTGTAATGAAATTGGAGTATATAAAATCCTGCATGCTAACAGAGCTGTAATTGCCTCTATGAACAGTACTTGTATCATTGTTTGGGTTGTGGCATATCAGCCTTTTAAAAAAATAGAAAATCATCTCAGTTTTTATTTGAATGACTATCTTATTTAATTTAGATTTAGGTATTTGACATACATTCTTTTGAAAAAGACTGTCAAGGAAAGCTACTGACAGTATTTGTTGCAAGTGGTAAAATGTGAGCTTTCCTGAGAAAATTAAAATTTAAGGAAGTTTCTTTCTGCTGTGATCCTTCTGGTTTTCTAATTATTAGATTTTTCTGATGAGACTTTTGTAAATATTAATACATTTAATTTTATAAATGTAAAACCAAACATATTACTGTACATATTTTAATATCTTATAAGGCATTGTGTTAATGTTTGGAAAATCTGCATAACTCAGTGATAGATATTTTCTAAAGGCTCAGTGCATGAGTGAAAAAGAAAAAAACCAAAGTGCAGGATAGATTGATAATTTCAATCTATATACAGGATGTATATGGGTGTGGTTCCCACGTGCAGTATGTTTTAGGAAAGTATTTGTTTTGGTATGATAACAAAGAAGAATGTACTCAGTTATCTGAAAAGCCTTTCTAACAGTCTTTCCTTTATTTTGTGAGCCTAGATTTTCTTCATATTCATTGACCAAAAAAGATAGCACAACAAATATGTAGGAGCAAAATCAGAATATAGCTGTCTTTTAGGAAGCCAAATATTAAGTAAATTTATGAAAATTAAAAGTTTTGGTTTTACATTTTATTTATTTTAATTTTATGTGTAAGTGCACCATGTGTGTGCAAACCCATGGAGGCCAGAAGAGGGCATTGGGTCTCTTGGAACTAGGTTAGGGACGGTTGTTATCTGCTATGTGGGTGCTGGGAACTGAACCGTGGGTCCTCTGCAAGACTAGTAAGTGCTCTTAACCACTGAGCCATCTCTCCAGCCCCAAAAGTCTCAGTGTTAGTACTTGTTGTATATTTGGAAAATGTTTTTCATAAAATTTTGTTTATATTTACATGGAATCATTTTAAAAAATTTATTTTAAGGAATTCCCATTTGAAAAGTTTGTCAATTTCAGTATCCAGAATGATAAATTATAATTTAAATAACCTAAAGGTGTTTGGGATCCTCAGTAGTTTCTTAAGAGGGAAGAGAAATTCTGAAACCTGCATTTGCTACTATAAAGAATTATAGGAACTAGTTAGTATCATAGTGGTAATAGTTAACATTACAACTTGTTCCTTATTTTGTCTGTATATTTGTTTGAATAATCTTGAACAAATACAAATGAAGCAAAGTACTAGTCATTGACTGAGGATGCTTTTGTTTTTGGTCTCAGAGATTATATTCCTCAGTATAAGACAGAAAATTAAATAGACGGTGATTATAACATGGATTAAAAGGTATCCAGCAAGGGCAGGTAGCTTATTCAAGAGTCAAGGAGAGAAAGAGTGTAGTTCAGAATATAAAGTAGTTGGAGGCCATGGGTTTGACTGCTACTAAGAAAACCAAACAGGAGTAATGGGGAGATGACTGTATAGCAAAAACTCGTATAGGTGAAATGATAGGGAGGGAGGAATGAGGAGGAGTCAAAATCAATGAAACAATGCTTAATTTTCTTTTTTAGAAAAATTATTTCTGTGTGTGTGGGGCCATGTGTGAGTACAGGCATGCACATGCCATAGCACACATATGGAGGTCAGAGGACAACATTATGGAGTCAGTTCTCTCCTTCTACCATTACATGGGTTCAGAGATTAAACTCAGGTCACCAGGCTGTGTGTAGAGTCATCTTGCTGGCTCCAGAATGCTTAATTTTCTAGAGAAGAGAATTCGCTGCATTTGCAGTTCTTGAGGCCAGGGAACATGGATTTGTTGATCATCATTGAATTTTATAGTAGGTTCTTACATATTCCTTAAACCATTGAATGATTGATAATTCCCCAAACAAACAAACCCACCAAGAGTCTCAAATGTATTATTAGTCATTGGAGGATACTCTTAGTTATTAGGCAAAAATCTCAGGGGAGAATAATGTCTCAGGGGCCAAGGAAGGCTATTTCATGACAAAAGGATTGGGACTTGGTTGGCATTGTTGGATGTTAATAAGACTTTCTGGAAAACATTATTTGTATAATTACTTTTCAATTTCTTCAGGTTTCAAAAATGTACACTGTCTCCTACAAGTATCTAAACTGGAAGCATCTCAAGAATTCTATAGCAATCTGAATGTAGCAATGGGGTTTATTACATTTTGAGGGGGATATCATTTTTCCTGGTTATATATTTGAATGGATACACAATAATAATAAAATTTTAGATAATTATGCTAGGTTAAAAAATCATAAAGTGATTTATAATAACTGGACTCAAGATAGTTGGTTTTTAGTTTTATGTGTAGTTGTATTAGCCTGTTTTCTGCTTGACATAATGAAATGCCCAAGGTTAATTACATCATAAAGAAAAGGTTTAGGGCTGGAGATCTGTATTAGTGACAGAGTACTTGCCTAGCTGTGTGATACCCTATATTTAACCTCTAGCACCAGGGGTGAGGGGAAAGTTTATCTATTTAGGTCAAGTTTTGGAGGCTGAAGGTTGGAATTGGGCGACTCCTTGTGTTGGGCTTGTGGTGAGGTAACAGCACATCCTCAGAGAACCAGATATTCAAAACTAGCATTAATCCCTTCTGAGAGCAGAAGGGATTCTCACTGGGCTCACCTTTTAAATGTTCCTTTTAAAAATCACATCTCCATGATGAGGACCATACCTCCAGAGTATGAATCTTTGGGAGACCATATCCAATCACAGCAATAATGATACCTTAGGAAATAGGAAAGAATTGTTATGCAAGAAGAGTTTTGCTGTAAATTGTTTAGTGGGCAAGCTGCTGCCTTTGTGCATTTAATGTGAGCTTAATTAGAATCCATTCATATTTTAGAATTTTTCCAAGAATATTTTTGCAATTCTTCAGTCTGTAAAAGCCAGAGAAGAAGGGCGTGCCCCTGAACAGCGACCCGCTCCAAATGCAGCACCTGTGGTAAGACTGTTTTACTACTTACAGTGTAGTTTTAAAAAAGTGCCGTTTATTTTCTATTTTAGTCTTGTGATTTTGATGTCTTAAAAGTTTTTAAATGAGTAGGTTCTGAAGTCTTACTGCTTCAGCACACCTGAAGAATATAAAGACCCTTCACAGCATTAAAAGTTACTTCAACAGTAATTCTGGAATTCTGGGTCTTTTCTTTTTTGGTCTTTTTGAGACAGTGTCTCCCTGTCACTCCAGCTGGCCTGGAACTCACTGTGTAGACCAGGCTAGCCTATTATTTCACAGAGAGATTGGCCTGCATCTGCCTCTGCCTCCAGAGTACTAGGATTAAAGGTGTGCACCACCATGCCTGGTTTCCTTCCTAGAACCCAGGAGGTAAACTTGGGTGATAGTCTGAAAAGGGGTTAATTAGGAAAAGCCTTCTGAGTATTTTATGTAAACTGTAGCTGGCATACTTATTGTTGCTTGGGAGAATTGTTAACCATTGTTAAAGAGCTAAATCACGATTACCTTCCAGTTTGGATCTCTTTTTGGTATTGTTGCTGTCCATTTCATCTTGGTATATTTATTATTCCTTGTCACCTGCCATGTGGCCCATCATTGTGCCTCACCTTAGCTCCTCTGAGGGTTAACTGCCTCAGTGTTTGAGGTGCCACTTAGTGAATTCATCTGTGATGGATAGCCTGTATTTTAAATCTGGAAATGTTCTTCAGTTTTTGTTGACAATCCTTCCACTTATTTTCAAGATTCAGCAAAATAAAACAAATCAAATTGATTCATTTTTATGTAGAATTTCGGAAAAAAGAGCAATTTGATAGAGTACTAAATACAACCTTGTAAATTATTTGTGCATGAAACTACTTATAGGTAGTGGATTTTTGATGATATTTAGACAAATACTTTTAGTTGGGTTACCACAAATATCTTAAATACTTTTTGTTAGGCAATGTTCTGGGGACCTTAAGATATGATGTTGGCCAGGCATGGTGGTGCATACCTTTAATCCCAGTACTTGGGAGGCAGAGGTAGAGATACAAGCAGGGGAGAAATCTCTGTGGGATCAAGGCCAGCCTGGTCTACCTAGTGAGTACCAGGCTGGCTAGGGCTATAGGGAGATCTTGTTTCAAAAAGACCAGAATAAAAAAGATACAATGATGAAGAATCATAGTCTTGTCATCTTTGAGTGCAAAGTCTAGTAAATTAGGCTTACTAGATACATAAGAAAAGGTAGTATAGTAAGTGCTATGATATTAAAGCATAGGGTGTTTATAAGTACAAATTTGTTGATAAAGCATTTTAGCCATTATCTTTGTGACTGGGTATTCCTTCTGTATATTTCATAATCATTAGAACACTTAAAATTTTTAATATTTGGCACTTGACCATACAACACATATCTATATATACCTGTATATGTTTATGTAGCTATAGTCTTGATAAATTTTCTATTTGCAGTACTACTTAGAGTGAAATCCTGTTGTAACAAAATTAGAGTATGCGAATCATATAAATTTCCCAATTAGCTTTAAGATGTTAAGTATCTGTTTTTTAGGTTATTATAGACTGAGTTTACTATGAAATTGTGAGTTAAATTATGTATTATTAGGCTAATAGGTTTTTCTACATATTTAAAAACCAACATCTGTTACACTGTACATTTCTCATGTGCTTATTGTCTCAGCTTCCATGTTTATTTAATTTAAGACTTGCCACTTGGTAGATAATTCAGTTAAAATACTCCAAAGTATCAGTTCAATAAACTCTAAATTCAAAGGTTTGATTTTGGTTTTTGATCAGATCATCATTGGAGAGTGAATATTATTTCACAAAGAAACTTAAGTAACTAGAATGAGATTGCTAACCATTTTATTCCTGCAGTTTTGGTATAAGTATACTTGAGATTGTATCTTTATCCTTGGTAGGAATGATAATTTTCTAGGAGCAAATATTTGAAAAATGACTAGTAATCATCAAATCATGAGTAGTTTACTCACCACATTTTTGTCTTATTGGCTATATTAAGGAATAAAACTTAGAAGTTTCCTTATTAAGATGTTAATTATGGATTTAAGTAAGATTTTAAAATGCTAACTTGTTAACTCAATTTATTTTTCTGCAGGATCCTACACTGCGTACTAAGCAGCCTATTCCAGCTGCCTACAACAGATATGACCAGGAAAGATTCAAGGGAAAAGAAGGCAAGTTGCTTTTCTCTTACCTTTTCCCAACTGTGGTTGTACTAGACTTGAGTAGCAGTACAGTTTGATGTTTAAGACAAAGGGTTGGTAAGTAACTTCTGCAGTTCAGTCTGATTTACTGCCTGTTTCTATAAATTAAGTTTTTGTTTTCCTTTAAAACCAGCCATATTTCTTAATTTATATATTATCTATAGCTGTTATAGCTCTGAGACAGCCCTATTGAGTTCTTTTGATAGAGGTCATGTAATCTGTAAATCCTAAAACACACTCTGGACTTTTACAGAGAAAAAATTGGTTACCATTTGGTTAGTTTGGATTCTGGATCCAAATGACTTAAGTCCCAGTTAACTTTTTGTGGATTTTATTGTTATTTTAATTGTATTCTGCTTCTTTCATCTATAAATACTAATAGTAGCAGTACTTATTTCATAGGATTATTTTCTTGGTACTAAAGATGAAGTTCCTAAACTAGTGTCTGACATGTAATGAACTATCCACATATGCTTGCTATTAATGATACTAGCTCTGGTTATAAAAAATTTTAGAATGGAAGTATTAAATTGTTTTCCTAACTATAAATGTATACATTGGGAAATTGGGAAGTATAGGCTTGGAACAATGGTGTGTGTGTGTGTGTGTGTGTGTGTGTGTGTGTGTGTGTGAGAGAGAGAGAGAGAGAGAGAGAGAGAGAGAGAGAGAGAGACAGTCTGCTTGATATTCTGGCTAATGTGATATTTAACCATTTTCATGTTAGCAGAATGGTTAGTGAGGTGATACTATAGCCAATTCCTCTGGAAATCGTCATCTTAACTTCAGTTATGAAGATATGAGATAGAAACAAAAGGAAATTTAGCATCACTGTTTTATTCTGTGTAATCTGAAATCTAGGCTCAACTTTCTGTAAAGGATGTGTTCCTTTGATGCAGTGAGTTTTGTGTGCTGACTTCATTTACCTGATAAAGGCACACTGTGAAACAGTGCCACAGAAAGGCAGGCAGTGATCTTTACTTCTGTTGACTGCAGTGCTTTTCTTATGAATTGTGTAATGCAGCCCACAGAGCAAATCTGACCCCGCAACACCAAATCCAGTTCTCTATTTGTACATATGTATTCTTTATCTTGTTTTTGCACTTACATTGCAAATTTGATAGTTGAGACACAGATGCAGCATCTGCAGTATATAAGATACTTGCCATTTGATCCATTCCTAAATATTTTTTATATGCTCCTTTACAAGCAGAGCATATTGCAGCTATGTCCTGGAACTCTACATTGTTTATAACCGGAGGTGGTCAGATTGCTAATTGTTTTCTTATTTGAATCTGTGGTACTTGTATGCTGATTAGTATTTCTTCAAGAATACATAGCAAGGTTAGAACTCAAAAGTTTTAAAGTTTTAAGATAATTGGTTTTTTTTTTGAGTTATTTCTCAAACTTAACCTTCCAATTTAGTATTCTTTCCCTCTTTTCTGTTTTGAAATTATCATCATTTGTGCATCAAATTTCGATGTGTTCACATAGTTACCCAAATGAGGATCAGTCTACATAAGGATTAATCTGTATATGCTTAAATTCATTGTCAGACTCCTCCTGACACAAGATTAAATCATTAAATGTTTTTACAGCTTTTCTTGTGTCCTAGTTTGTTCTCCGTTTCTGTGATAAACACCATGACTGAAAACAACTTGGGGAAGAAAGGATTTATTTTAACTTTACAGGTCACATCTATCATTGAGGGAAGGCAAGGGAGGAGCTTAAAGTAGAAAGTGTGGAGGAATGCTACCTACTTGATCCTAGGCTCATGTTCAGCTCACTTTTCTTCTATAGCCCATATATTCCTATGTCCATGAATATGTCTTTGGTTCAGTTTTGGCTAGCTCAGTCTTTCATTTATTCTTTTATCTCCCCTCTTCACTTCTCTCCCTTCCCTTCCCTTTTTCCCTCTTATTTTCAACAAATGTATAACCTATTCCTCAGATTAAACTTCAGAACAAAACTTTTGTGATTTAGGGACTTATATGCTTTTAGTGATACTATCTTTTAGTATTAGTAGTAATAATTTTTGGAGTTACACAGTATTTTACTCAGTCTAATTTTTAAAACAAAATTAGAGTCAAAACCAGTTTCTATGCAATAAGTATGTTGGTATGTATTGGATATAGTTTTGCAATTAGTGTCTTCAAGTTTTTAATCTTTAGGAACATGTGCTAAAACTTTATGCATAATGTATTCAGGGCTTTGTTACATGAAGCTTAGGTTTGGAGCAATGTGTGTTGGATTGTCAGATGTAATATAGATTATAACTTTGAAATTTTTAGCTATCATGAAGTACATAAAATATAATAATGAACCTTTTTCTTTGTAGAAACGGAAGGCTTTAAAATTGATACTATGGGCACCTACCATGGTATGACACTGAAATCTGTAACGGTGAGTTATTTTGACTGTGGAAGCTATTTTGTTCCAGATATTTTATGTGAGTAGCAGATATTAAAGTAAATTTTTGTTCCTTAGCATTTTCTATTTGAAACACTTATTTTTAATGATGGTTGTACTATAATTAATCTGTGCACTATATTTACTTGATTCATGGGTGTTCTTTTTATTTTTTCTTATCCAAATTTGGATTTGCAAATAAAAATGTTTTGACTAATTTGCAAGTAGGACAATGCTCTCTTCTGGCATTTAAAACCTTTGAGAAGTTGAAGCTCATTTGAGGACAATTTTTTTTTAATATAATATATTCTTTCAAATGTAGAACTTTAAACACTTAATTTTTTTATCTTATTGAGACAAGGTCTCCCTGTAGCCTCAGCTGGCCTGGAACTTGCTATGTAGACCAGGGTGGCCTCGATCTCACAGAGATCTGCCTGCTTCTGCTTGCCAAGTGCTGGCCGAGTTTAAAGGCGTGCGCCACCACAACCCGAACCTCAAGCATCTTAAAGAATCAGAATGGGGGTGGGTATATAGCCCAGTGGTAGAGCACTTGCTTAGAATACTCAATGACACAGGTTCAGTCTCCAACTCAGTTAAATAAGTAAATAAATAGAGTGTAGTGGTTGGTAGAATGCTTTAAAAAAATACTTGATAGATCCAAATATTCCTATGTCCATGAATATGTCTTTGGTTCACTTTTGGCTAGCTCAGTCTTTCATTTTTTCTTTTATCTCCTCCCCTCTTCGCTTCTCTCCCTTCCCTTCCCTTTTTTCTCTTCCTGTTGACCCTCTCTACCTCTTTCCCTTCTTCCTTTCCTTTCTCCCTCCTTTGTCTCTCTGTGTCCTCTTTTGTCACTCTTACTCTTTTGCTTGCTGTGCTGTTCTCAGATTAGACTTATATCTGGGCTCAGTTAGTCTTCCCAGATAGCTGGGGGTATAGGTACTCTTTAAAATATTTTTTAGCTCTTTATAAATAGCCTGGCCAAATTATATTTAATACTTCTAGTTTTTATATAGCAAATGATTGTATTTGATGATAGCAAGGATAGTGTTAATTTCATTATGTGTTTTTATATTCTGAGGCATACCCCTTATCTTTTAAAATACTTTGCATGTACATCAGAATGTGTATGTACTTAAAATCTATGAACATTAACATTACTTTTTGTCTTTGTGAGTCATAAGAATCTTCACAGACCTCATGACATGGAATCATAATATATTTGCTGTGATTTCTGAAGTAAGATTTATTTTTAAACTTAGAATTTGCCATGAAAATCTGATTGAAAACCTAGAGATTTTTCAAAATTTCAAGTTGAGATTGTATATCAAATTCTGGGCTAATACATTTGTTTTAAAATAATCAGATCAGTTTTATAGTACTGAAATTGTGTACAGACATACTAATTCATTCAACCAGTATTTAGGAGCTTTCGTGTCAGACATGATTGACTGTAAGACAGATGAAGCATTTGAGAGAGTAGTCAAGGCTTCTCTCTAGGGTCAAAGTTGAGCAAGTCCTGCCCAAAGAGCATTTCTTGTAAGGCACAACAGAGGTAAAGACTGTAGCTCAGTAGATAGTAGCCAGAAGGTCAGTGTCTCCAATTTAGTGAACAAGGGCAAAAGTTGTAAAAGACTAGATATACACTTATCTTACACAATCTGCCTGGTTGTTCCTAATTTCAGAATGCATTTCATGACTGTATGATTTAATTTAAATTCTTAAGAGATTCAGTTGGTTAGTTGATGTTTTCTTGGAGATAAATTTGTCTGTTGATGATTCCCAAACTGAATTAACAGAGAACTGAAGTTATCTTTAGGTAATCATCAAATTGAGTATTTATTACTGTTTTCATTGTTTGACTTCCTTCTTACCCATGGCTGTCAGTGCTGTGAAATTTATCTTACTACATGAGCTTCTAAATATACTTTTAGAAATTGAATTAAAATAAATTTATGCTGTCTATGTGTGTTTAAAGAATAATTACAAAAAGACATTAGGAATACCATAAAAAGACCAGAGGTAGTCAGATAGCTAATTGTTTTCTTATTTGAATCTGTGGTACTTGTATGCTGATTAGTATTTCTTCAAGAATACATAGCAAGGTTAGAACTCAAAAGTTTTAAAGTTTTAAGATAATTGGTTTTTTTTTTGAGTTATTTCTCAACCTTCCAATTTAGTATTCTTTCCCTCTTTTCTGTTTTGAAATTATCATTATTTGTGCATCAAATTTTAATGTGCTTAGTTCACATAAATAGTTACTCAAACGAGGATCAGTCTACATTAGGATTAATCTATATATGCATAAGTTTCATTGTCAGAGTTCTCCTGACACAAGATTAAATCATTAAACGTTTTTACAGCTTTTCTTCTGTCCTAGTTTGTTCTCCGTTTCTGTGATAAACACCATGACTGAAAACAACTTGGGGGAGAAAGGGTTTATTTTAACTTTACAGGTCACATCTATCATCGAGGGAAGCCAAGGGAGGAGCTTAAAGTAGAAAGTGTGGAGGAATGCTACTTACTTGATCCTAGGCTCATGTTCAGCTCACTTTTCTTCTATAGGCCAGGCCCACCTGCCTTACCAGTGGTGCCACTGGCTAGGCCCTCCTATGTCAATTAGCCGTTAAGAAAATACTACACAGACATGGCCACAGGTCGATCTGATGGAGGGAGTTCTTTAGTTGAGGTTCCTTTTTCTCATGTCTGTCAAGTTGATAACCAAGATTAGCCATCACATCTTAGCTTGGAAGTTTTCCAGAAAAGAAGCTTCTTGGGTTCTATAGTGTTTAAGAAACACTAGATCAAGATTCGTTTGGTGATTCTATGTAAAGTAGGTAGGAAACACCAAATTCCTTTTATGCAGTTGCTACAAAAAGAAACCTAGTGTCATCCTAGAATCTTCCCTTCTGTTTTGTTGTTTTTGAGACAAAGTCTTGCTCTGCATTCCTGGCTGACCACAAACTCATGATCCTTCTGCCTCAGACTCTCAAATGTTAGGATTACAAGAGTCTTCCTTCCAGGAAACCCAACTTGCAGGTGTGGCAGGAGCCATCCAAGAAAGTTGATGAATTATGGAACGGGAAGACTGCCACACTGCAGGCAGCTTGGATCCTGCGTACTGGAATGGAGAAGGCTGTGTCTACATGATGGAACAGAAAACAGTGTGGTTAGCATCCTGGGGTGCACTGGGGTCCCGATCGGCCTTTCTTTGCCCATTCAAAGTAAACGGACAAGTACCACATTGTGTGTAAGAAGGGCATCAAGATCAGGAGTGAGATGTCTTAGGAATCAGGATCTAGGTAACACCTGCAGGCAAGCCATCAGTCCACTCCAAAGACAGCCAAGTATGATGTAGTTGTCAACGGGTGGCAGAGAATGCGGATCAAATGTAGCTCTAACTGCAGGGGGTAGGGTTGTAATGTAGTCTATCATCCTCTTTAGGTATTCCTCCCAGGAAAAGAGGCCCAACAGTATTTTGAAGGAATTCTCTCCAAATTTATATAAAGCATATCTGACGCTACAATTAGTAAACAATAATGAAAGCTGTAATGAGCCACCTGACCTCTTTAAGACAAAGATTTACTTCTTCTGCTAATGATAATTCTTAGCTATCTGCCTTCTGGAAATTAACCGAGGCCAGGGAGTTCTGCCTTGCACAAAGTCAGGACTCTGTATGCGCAACTGAAATCTAGTAACTGGTTGGTCTCTAGAAAAAAGACCCAGTTCTCTCACCTTATCTCAGAAGAACACAAAAGGCATTACAATTGTTAGAGACCTCAAAGGGTTTGCAGGACCTTTGTTGAATGCCAGGCATCACAGTGTATTGCTCCCTTCCTTTCCCTCCTTTTCTCCTCCCCTCCCCATGTAGTCCAAGAACAATATCTGAAGCCATTTCTTCCCACTAGTCTCCAAGTGAGGATGCTTCCTGAGAAACTCATCCTTCAGAAAGAACACTATTAAGACACCTGATAAAATCTAAATGTGGATTCTCAATCAGATCATTGGATTGTATCTATGTTAAATTTCCTAGTTTTAGCATCCTACTGTGTTGTTAGGTAAGAGAACGCCCTTTTTATTTCGGAAGCACACTGAGGTAAATGGGAGTAAACATACATGATGTCTGCAACTTAATTACAAATGATTCAAAAATTTCACAAAAAGAGAGCTGGAGGACTGAAGAAAGAATTGAAAAATTTGGAAAACACAAATAACTGAATCTGGGTCAAAGGAATGGGAGCGCTATTTGTGTTCATCTTGCAGTTTTTCTACTTGATTTATATCAGGATAGACAGTGACAAAACTAGAAAGACCAGATCCCACCCCATTCTTTGTGACTCTGATTCAGTTGTTAGGGGCATCAGTATTCTGACTTAATACTCCAGAGTTGAGAACCATTGTATCATGGAAAAGGTGAAGATTATATAAGTAATTTAGTGAAGCATGACAGGCATTATGAGAGGAGAACAGAGTGCTAAAGGAAGACATAGAAAGAGACAACCTCAAGGATGGTGTCCTTTAAAGAATGATGGTTTAGTTGACATGTAGAGGAGCACTTAGACACAGGAATTACTAATGGGAAGAAGAGAGCATTCCAAGCAAGAACAGGCTATAGGGAAGTACCAAAGGAAAAACAGAGTGAGTTGTCATGACAGAAATAAGTTTCATGGGATTGATTTCTGGAGTGTAGACAACAAAAGGGTGCAGAACATGGGCCAAGTCTGAGGAGGTGAGCAGGAGACACATGGATATTTATCTGCAAGACAATGAAGATCTCTAAATGGTTAAGCAGAGAAGAATGTGATCATTTTTTAAATTGGTGTGCTGGATAGCTTCAGTTGTCAACTTGATATATCTGGATAGAAGAAACCTCAGCTGAAGAATTGTCTCCATTGGACTGGCCTGTGATGATGTCTGTGGGGCATTTTCTTGATTGTTGAGTGATGTGGGAGGACCCAGCCCACTATAGGCAGTGTCACACCTGGGCAGGTTAGTCCTGTTGTGTATAAGAAAACAGGCTGAGTACAGGCCAGTAAGTGCTTTGGATCCTGCCTCCAGATTCCTGCCCTGAGTTCCTGCCCTGACTTCTGTCCGTGATGAACTGTGATCTGGGAGATTGTAGATAAAATAAACACTTTCCTCCCTAAACAACAACAACAGCAACAACAACAAAAAACAACAACCCCCCCCACTAGATCAAGTAGGTTTTATGGTATAGAAATCTGAGTGCTTTTAACTAACATTGTGTTTACTGGAAGAAAAGAGTGTTCTTTATTTCACAAGCTTATTTACTCACAGAGTTCTCCTCTTTAATCCCACTTATTGGAAGGACTCTTGGAAAGAACTAATATTACAGACTCAGGTAAAGCTGTCCTAAAGCTATGTGTTGGAACTAGAAACCTTTTATTGAGGAAAATACTTCCATATATTTCATATACTTGGGTATAGTAGTTGTTCAGAGTTGTTAGAGAATGTCAGCTAGCTTTCTTGTATAGAAGTTGTTAGAGACTGAAGGTTGAACTTGAAAACTTTACCATTTAAGGTAATAATTTCTTTTTAGTTACTATATTGCATATTTTTTTTGCTATGCATAATTTTGTGAATGGGCCCTTGTAGATAAAGAAAACATCTCTTGAGCTGTGTGTGGTTGTGAACACCTGTGATCCCAGCACTTGGAGGTAGAAGCAGGAGGATTGCTATAAGCTTGAGATCAGCCTGGCAGTCTATGTAGCCTTTTCCAGGCCAGCCAGGGATATAGAGCAAGATGTGTCCCAACACATACCCTCCAAAAAGGAAAGAAAATGTTACTTGGTTATGCTTCTCATTATATAGTAAACAAGAGGGAATGATGGCTATCTGTCTTTTATTAGTTGGGAGGTAGCAAAGAACCCCTCTGTAGTTCTTTGGAAAGGGAATAAGATATACTTTTAGTTGATTCTTGTTATTCATAGGGATTCTGCAATTGCATTAAGAATCACTTCACTTTTAACACGTCTAACCTATATTAAGGTCAGGTAGAAAGGTTAGAAACTCTAGCAACTATTTGTTCTTTCTTCTGTTCCTATTCAGTATCATTGTATTGATCACCTTACTGTCTTCTTTGAGGAAGTATTTTGCACTATGGACTTACACAAATTTGAAAGCTTTTCTTTAACATCTTCACTTGGATTAACTTCAACAGGTATAGTAGTTCTTACAAGTTTTTTTTTTAATGGGGAACCATTTTTCAGATACTAAGTAGATATAGAAGTATAATTGGAGGTATAATAATGTCACCATCACTTTCTTTTTCAGGATAATATAGTATCTTAATATCTTAACTAGGTTATATTCTTTTTTTTTTCTTTTAAAAATTCATTAAACTTTTTATTTTATTGTATATGAGTATATTGTCTGTAAGTGTACTAAGTGTGTGCAATGCCCATGAAGGCCAGAAGAGGGTGTCGGATCCTTTGGAACTTGTTAGCTTCCATGTAGGTACTGGGAACTGAGCGTGAGTCCTCTGCAAGAGCAGCCAGTGCTCTTAACCAGCCCCCCAGTGATATTTTTTAAAATATTTTATTATTTTATTTTATATGTATTAGTGTGTTGCCTGCATGTATGTAAGTGCACCCATGTTGTGCAATGCCTTTGGAGGTCAGAAGAGGGCATTGAATCCCCTGGAACTGGAGTTATAAACAGTTGTTAGCCACCATGTGGGTGCTGGGATCTAAACCTGGGCCCTCTACAAGAGTAGTTAGTGCTCTTAACTACTGAGCCACCTCTCCAGCCCCCAGGTTGTAGTCTTAAAAGCAGGAATACATGAATAACTTCTGCACACATTTTATAAAACAGCCCTCATTTTTCTTTGATCGTTGGCTGATTTGTTCTTTTCTGCTTAAAGTGTTCTAGTAATAGTATAGTAGCAGAAATATTCTGGATTTGAGTGTAGATCTCAGACCAACCAATGATGGAAATAGTTGCTTAAGGATTTCTTCCTGTGGGCTCTCTGTCCTGGGCTTTCTTCCTTTCTTCCTTCAGCAAATAACAGTTTGTATATTTCCTCTGTGCCACGTGCTCTGCTGATTATTGAGCCAATAAAGAGGAACAAAATCAGATATGTTACAGACAGGCTGGATTTATGGCTTCTTTAGAGAAGTGCGTAGTGTGTGACTTGAATATGAAATTATAACTGTACCAAGTGTGTAGAAGTACATTGTGTCAATAAGAACCTGGAATGGGGGATGTATTATCAAGAGTCAACAAATAATTCATTGAGAAGGTAATAATACTTGAAGATGGAGCTGAAATTTGAGTAGGTATGGGGAAAACACATTTTAGGAATAAAAGATTAAAAGCTCTGTGATGAAGGAAAGAGCATGAAAGTAGAAAGATTTAAAAGAAAGCTTTGAGATAGTTGTTTAGCGAGTATGTCTGTAGGAAAGTTTATTCCAGACATAGATGTAGCCTGTGCATTGTCTCATGTATTGTTGAGATTTCTGGCATCATTCATTGTGTCAATCGTATGTGTTATTAGGAGTTGTAACTTCAACTTATATTCATATTTAAAAAGAGGACTGTCATATAAACAATCTGCATTTTAAGTTTCTCTCAAGGTATTGGGTATACAATGTCATGAGGTTACAGACATTGGCCTGAGCCTTGGCTACTTTCTTTCAGATTGCCAGAGGCCTCACTCCTCCCTTTAATCTAGCACTGGTCATGTATTTATGCCATCGTCATAGTCCCTCAGTTTTAAATCCCTAATCTAAATAAATGCAGTGCTAACTTGCTAAGAAAAGTTAATCAGTTGGAAGCAGTACAAGTTTAAGGCTTTGAAGTCAGTCCTGGCTTTTAGTCTTAGACTTGCCATTCAGTTCTGTTTTTGTTTAAAGATAATAGAATTTACACCATAGTTCTGTTAAGGATTTAAGGAAAAACTTTGTGCTAATGAGAAAATTTTTAGCACAAACAGGACTCAACAAATGATGACTTTTCTTATTAACTGGTGGAGATTATACACACACACACACACACATATAAAATCTCAATTTATCTTATGTACTATTGGTTATATACTTATATATACTATTGGTTATTTATCTCATATACTATTGGTTATAACTTCACTGATGTGTTTACTATTACTTGTTTAATGATACAATTTTTATTCAAAGTTGCCGAGGCCAGTTTATTTAAATATTAAGAGAATTCATTTCCTCTCAAATCCATGAGGTATTTTTGTAATAGTTGTGTATGCTAAATGCTATAGCAGAGATAGAGCCTTTGAGAAGATAATTGCAAAGGAATTTTCATGTAAATTGATGGCTTATCTAGACAGGGTAGCTCAATATGTAGTAGAAATTACTTTCATGTAACAGAATTTCCTGTGCTATGTTTTTAGACTGTCATACTGCTTGTATTATACTTGAAATGTTATTACAGCGTGGTTATCTTCATATTTCAGGGAACTCTTTCCTATTTTAATCTGTTCAGTATAAATGTGTATACCCTAAACCAAAGAGAATATTTGGCCTTTTATGAATATATGGAGACTATAAACTACAAAATTAAATATGACCCTTTACATCTTGTAAGTTTTTGAAAGTCAATTTTATAAATTTATTGCCTATTACATTAGTCCACTGTTAACATACTAGTATTTTTACATCATTTTAAAAATTAGACCTGCATTTTCACTATTTTTCTAAGAAGCCATCACTAAACTGAATGCACAGTAATTTTTTTTTCCTCTGTACTTAAAACACCTTTGCATAGCAGCTTTCCTCAGACTTTGCTACCTTCTTTGTAGCTTCTTTTGCTCTTCCCCTGTCCTCTTTACTTTTGACTTATTTATCTTTTTTTGCTTTGCTTTGTTGTGCCTTGTTTTGTTGTACTGGTTGTAGATTTGGGCCATGTCTTGATATAAGGCATGTATAAGGGAGAACTTTCTATTATGACTTACTGTCTTGTTTGTTATAGCAAATAATGCATCAATTTTTTAAAATTTAAAAGTGGTGTGTAATTTCCTTAGGTATTTGCACTGAGGTTCAGATGTGTACACGAATACCTTGCTTTGTATTGTCCTTAGTGTTTTTGAGTGTAGGGTGGAATTTAATTTTAGTTACTGCACATATTTTTATATCACACATGTATAATACTGTAAATTTTATGTATTGAATGGTACAACTTGATTTTCTTTCCTAGTTGGCTAGTATTGAGTGAACACTTAGATGAATGAATATTAAAGTTGTTATATGGAAACCTTCTTTATGGTAAGAAGGTTTAGAATCTGACTTAACATTGAATATTTTATCAACATAATCATCATTTAAGCATTAATATACTTTAAGAAAATTACAGCAGGCCATAGTAGCAGGTTATCAGGAAATTTTGATGTATATAAAAGTTTTACAATGTTTTTCAGTGTATGACTCTTACTGAGATTTACTGACAATCCATTAGTACTTTTGATATAAGGCTATATAATAAAATTTAGTTAATTTAGCTTTGTAGTTTGGTGGTAGTTGTTTGTTTACTCAAAATTGCCTCTAGGCTTTAGAAATGTTAGTAATAGGTATAGCATAACATTTAAAATTGGTCTACCTGTGATTATATAGCTATGACATGATAACAAAACTCCTGAGACTTAACTTTTAAAAGAAATATACACAAAAGTTATGTTGGCCCATATGCCATAAGTAATCTGGAAAACATTGTATTAAGTTTTAATAATAAATCTGACATTCCTTTATCACAGTATTTTAATATTAATCATTATAAATAAGAATAGAAAAAAACAGAAACTTGTTGGAATATTTTGACATAAAATAATTTATGCTAATAAATTTTAATCTGAGTTTGTAATTGTAGTTTTATATATATCGTTTTTATATATGTAAGTTTATGCATAAATGCTATACTTACATGATTCCCATAACTACACAAAGCAGACTTTAATTGTTTA
>NW_008340940.1:2268182-2292121 GCF_000622305.1 Nannospalax galili | reverse complement strand
TTTAGCCCATTTAATTTTAATAAAATTTCTATCAATATTACAAATATTTCTCACTTTTAAATCCTAACTCCTAAGTCTACATTTAGACAACTATTTTTTATAACCTAGAAATGTTTTTATTTTATATATTCTTCATTATTCAGAAGAATAGAGATTAATGTTTAGTATTCACTTTTATTTCATGCTCAAGATCTGAACCGTTTTGTTCATATGAAAACAGTCTAATATATTTAAAGACATGCTATATACACACACACACACACACATACATACATACATATATATGGGCATTTAGATAATTTTTAATGCTTTTCTGTTTGTTGGTTGAACTTCAGTGTGTTATTGATTTCCTGTTGCTTATAAATTGTTTTAAATCTTCAGTGAATTTTCAATCTTTTACATAATTCTTGTACTCAAGTGACTCTTTTCTTATTTAAATATATTTGTCTTAGTGCTGATTGGATTGTCTACTTAATTCATCTTTTCCTTTCTCCCTTCCCCCATCCTGTCAAACCTCATTTTATTTTTAATTCTAGGTTTTGGTTTCTTTTCCAGGTCTTTTTCTTGGTGGAGGTTTCTTTTAGTGTTGTTCTTCTTGCCTTTCCTGCTTCTCATGTTCCTCTGTGAGTGACTGTTCCCACGTTTATTTTAAGTATCTGGTTTAAAACTCTTATTTGCTTCTGGTCTAGACAGATCTTAGAGTTAGACGCTAAGTTCTTATTTGAAATTTTAGAATGCTGCTTTTCTGTGAATAAGTTGTAGACATTCACTTGAAATGCTTAGCAATAAAAACTAAGATTTTTTTTTCCACTGGAAAGAAATATAGAATTGAATTATTTTACTGTTGAACTTAGTTTTTTAGAGTGCCATTGAAAAAAGTTTTGTTTTTTGAATTTAGATTTTGCAGTACTATATAAGATAAGATGGCATAATCTCAAGTTGGGTCATTTAAACTTGTTATAAATTATACTTATAAAGAATTGAACAAGTCTTTTATTGTCATCTACAAATAGTGAATTTGGTGAACTATTGATCTTGTAATCATTTACCTTCCAAAATTTGATATTTTTAGATGGTTCGGTTTTCCTACCATATGTTTCTGTTATTACTGTCTTCTTTGTTATAAATATTCTGGAATTAAATTTTTGGTATATTTATTATACCAAATCTGAGAAGTAAACTTAAGCAGCTCCTTGACCTCTTAGAAGTTACTGATTTTTACCTTCTATTATATGGATTGATAAACCCAAATCTCTCCAATTCAGCTTATGATGTGATGATAGAATTTCAAGAAAGCATCCTAAAGAGGCATACAAAGTATTGTATAGTGTCCTTAGGAATTCTGAGCTTAAAATAGATGGCAGGTAACCAGTCATTCTCATAGTGAATTTGTGGGCACATTGTTATTCATCAAAAATGTTAATAAAGTGTCTGGAGAGATGATTCAGTGGTTATGGGCACTTACTGTTCTTCTAGAGGACCTGGGTTTGGTTCCTAGCACCCAATTGGCACCTAACAGCCATCTTTAACTCCTGTTTCAGAGAATCCAACTCCCTCTTCTGGCCTCTGTGGGCACCAGGCACACAAGTGGCACACTTACATATTCAGGCAAAACACTCACATACATAAAATCTTAAAAACTTTGATGTGTATATATTTTATGTAAAAGTTACTATAACAGTAACGGGAAAAGAAACTTCAAGAATTTATCTGTTGGACTAGGTGTGATGGCACATGGTTGTAATCTCAGCCCTCAAAAGGCTGAAGCAGGGAGATCATGAGTTTGAGGCCAATCTGAGCTATATAATGAGACCTTATCTCTTTTAAAGAAGAAAGAAAATGAGTGAGATTGAAGGGTCCATTGTAGAGTGATTGCCTAGCAAGTGTGAGGCCCTGGGTTCAAACACCAGCACTGTAAAGACAAAACAATCACAAAAAGCTTCACTATTTAAAGAAATTGATAGTGAGAACACCTTTTTCTTTATCTGCATTACACTGCAGTAGATGGTCTTCAACTTGATGTCAATTTTGGGTATACCTCTGGTACAGATTCAAATACTGTTTTTGAGTTGCTAGTATTTTTATGTTTCTCCAACTTCTCTTAAAGCTTTGGGCATCAACACAAATGCTGAAACCTTGCTTCACCGTGTCATACTGCTAGTATTATACTTGCTTCCTACTTTGGAACCCTCTTTAGGTCTCTAAAGACTAATCCATAGTCACAATATCTGGTTCTAAGTGCCTAAACATTTTTGATCTTTAATTGTATAACCCATCTTTGTTAGTAGTTAACTGGTTCAAGCATAGAAAATTGCAGGCGATGAGTGGTGGTACAGAAGGTTACTGCCTGTGGACGGTTGTCTGCTGGGATCCCAAGTTCTGCCATAAAGTGGCTGAGAAAATGGGTAATGTTAGTATACTAAAAGATTTGATTCATTTTGATGAAGCGTGTGAAAGTATATCTAACGATAATTTATTAACTTAAAATGAGGAGTGAGGGGGCAGTAGATGTAGATCTTCTGTCCAGAACTTTTACATCTTCTGTGTAAAGAATTTAAAACTGGAAATCATAGTATAATTGTACAATGAGCACAGAAGTTACATCCTTCAAATGTTTCATAATAATAATGTTTCATATTTGCATTTTTTTTTATTAAGGAAAGACAAGCTTCAAGAGCATAGTGCCATTCCCTTTAGGCACTACTTGAATGAGCTTCCTCATCATTTGCCATTGTGACTTTTCCTTGTTGTCCTGTCTTAGTTCCTCTTTAGATAAATGGAATATATTTCTTTAGATATGTAGATTGCTGACTCCATGTTAGGAGTACTATCTGAGTGTATTCTGTTTGATTTGTTCAAGAAGTGTTCCTGAGGGAACTGGTTCTTTGGAATGTAAAATACATAATGTAGATATATGAAAGGTCTAATTTATCACAAGAGAGGATAGGAGTGGGAGAATGTCTTTGCTTTAACTATAGGCTTTGACTGATCCCATTACATTTTGTTGATTTCTAAGGACAGAGAGATTTCCTACTGGATTCTGTATTTCATCCTTAGCACATCACAGGTTGATAAATTAATGATTGTGCTTAAGTCCTACCTTCTTATTTTTAATTCAACTTCAGTACTACAAAACATTCCAATTTGGTTTCTTAGCATTGTATAAAAATACCTAAGATTTATGATGCAGTCAGAATGAAAACAGAAGACAAGTGTGAAATACAAATGGGGAAATACCAGTACAAGGAAAATTGTAGAAAAATGATAGAAAAATATCAAGGGGTACATAACTAGTTACATATATAGTTATTCCTTGTTGGCATGCATATACTGCATGGCTTCTGGATGACAACATTAGAATGTTTTACTTTGAAATATTTATTTGAAAGATGTGAAGATATACCATAGAATAATTACAGTGTGTGAAAGATTTCTTCCTAAGAATAATTAGAGGAGTAAATAGAAAGTTTTATTCGCATTATGCTTAGTTGGTTGTATTTCACTTACAAAATTCATTTAATGAAGTTAGCAGAAACAGTTTTTAGTAATAGAAGTATCCTTCGTCCTCCCCTGTGCTCCTTTACATTCCCTCTCCCTTTTTATATATACATGACTAATATTGATAGAAATGTGGTAGAGGTTGTTTCATACTTAAAGTAAGTGAAAAACCTTCTGTAATAGGGACTTTGATGCTTGTTTTGCTAAAAAGTATTGCCCTCTTCTTGGACCAACAACAAGGTAACTGAAAACAGGATAAAAGCCTGACATCTGTCGTCACTTTGCATTCGTCTCCTATACTTTGTGTCACCTGTTGACTGGACAAGTAGGCATATTAATCACTCAAGAACTGTTTATAAACTAGTGTTACCTCAGGCATAAAGATGAGTCATTTTCTAAACTTGCAGTCATCTTGAATGACAAGGCAGGCAGATGGGAACAGACCCTCGTCAAGATGAGAGCAGTTACCTGTGATGGGACGGTTGTATGCCGGACCAGATTGTCTTGCAGCAATCAGGTTAGACCCCTTGGGAATGACAGTTGATTATTAACAAGTGAACAGCTTCCTATCAGATGATGAAGCCATGGCAAAACCACATCTTGATGAGTTTATATATAAATCCCCTTTAACATGTAACTTTAGTTTGTTTCACTCTGAAACAATTACAAAGCCTAAAAGGTAATTCCCCAAGCTATTTAGTGTCTAAGCTGGTCTTTTAGAAGCAGCCTGGGCTTGTTTTTAGTGAGGTGTATACTAGATGAGTAAGACGAGGAAAAGTGGGTGATTTCCATTAGGAATCCAAGTTCTTGGTATATGACAAGAACAAGATAAGGAATTAGCAAGATAAATCTTGGTATTGCCATGTGATCTGTACACTGAAGTTAGCTATTCACCGAGTACTGAAAAGGTACACATATGTGGAGTGGTGCCTGACTTTTAACCCCATTGGTCAAGAGGCAGAGGAGGCAACCTGAGCTGCATAGTGATTTTGAGGATGAGAGAATAAAATTTGGATTTTTTTAATAAGTGGTGGATGTACATGAATTTATAGACATTCATATATATACCCAAATAACTGTAAGATTTTACTTTGAACATTAAAAAGTGAAGTGTATTTATTAGTGTCCCCCTCCCACCCCTGTTAAGTATATAATTAGTCTCATCCCTCTTGTGTAAGTCTGTCACGGTTACAGCTTTTTTTTCTTTTTTTCTTTCTTTTCTTTTTTTTTTTTTTAAATATTGTATGGAGATGAATAGACTCTGATAATGGAATGGAGTTTGAAGCAAAATTTTAAAAAAAACTTTAAGGGGGATGAAATGCTAGATTCTTCCTCTCTGTGCATTAATTTCTAATCTCAGACAGCATTTTACATTGTATCAGGTCCAGGCAGACAATTCTGTGGTTCTGTTAGGGATGTGTTGTCTCTGCCTGAGAAGAATGTGGTACTAGGAATGCGGCCCGATTTCTTATTGCAGCATAATCTTAGCTTCATTATTCTGCAGATGCAACTTTGCTGCTCATTTGAGACTTGGCTAAAGCTATGAAATGCTAGAACATGTTCAGTTTTACTTTCTAATTTATGTTGGTTGGTTGGTTGGTTGTTTTGAGGCAGGGTTTTGCCCTGCAGCTCAGGCTAGCCTTGAATTTGTGATTTTTCTGTCTCCTGAGTGCTGGGATTAAAGTCACATGCCACTGTGCCAGTCTTTATCTTCTCTTCTTTAATACATAAATTGCTCTTAGATCCCCTTTTACCCCAGTTGTACATTGTTCATGTGACAGAGCACCCCGTCGGTAATGTCTTCCAAAGCATTGTGGAAGGCTCAGAGATATTAAGTAAAAGTTTTATGACTGTGAAATCTACTAGCAGTTTTTTTTTCCATCATTTAGGATTCTTTGGTTTTAAACAGAAAAGGGCTAATTCAAGTAAGCAAGCAAGGAAACCAGAAAGATAGGGAAGCTAAGGAACAGGAATCATAGCAGCTCTAGGGATTTAGTTGCACGGATTAATGGTTGTCTTCAGGATACTTAAGTTTAAATGAATTACCTTCAACAACTTTTTTCATTTATGTATGTGTACATGTGTACCTGAGTGTGCATGCTTGTTTCCCTCAAGGTTTAGATTCTTAAAAGAGAGAATTCTGATGGCCAACAGTAAGGCAGGATACCTTAGGAGTCTTAACAGAGCTTTCTAAATTGAGGGTGAAGTAGCTCTTCAAAGAAAATCTGTTACTGCTGGGAATTTTCATTTAGGAATATTCCATCTCTATTTGATAAAAACTACAATTTTCTGTGAGAATGGGGTTTGGGAATCACTATACACAGTAGTAACTCAAATTTGGTGTACTTAATTTCCTCCTTAAAACAAAAATGAACCAGTAAGTAGCCCATCTTACCAAGTTTTTGCTTTGTGTTTTCATAATCACCCCAAGCTAGAGTTTTGTGTAAGTTTCACTATTTCCTAAACAAGGCGGTTCTTTTCTTAGTGGAGGCATAATGGTGTTCCCTATTTGATTGCTGGCTTTATTCCTATATTCATCTTTTGCCCAAATCTCTTGTTTTTATTCCTATCTGTTATTCCTTTGCACTCTACCCAGAGTCTCTGTAGGTATTTCCCCCATCCGTGGTTGTGTAGTGGTGCTCTTGAGACTAAGTAGTATTTTTGTCTCAGCACCTTTCTACAACTGAGCTGATGAATAAGCTTTTGTGTGGCTGTTTCTATGGATAATAGAAAATGTTTGCTTCAACTAAATCATTTATGCTATAAAGTAGTCCTGGGAGGAATCTTAAAGTTTCCATTCTTCACCTGTGTGTGTGTGTGTGTGTGTATGAATGTGTGTATGCATGTATGTGTGTGCATGAAGTGTGTGTGTGTGTGTGTGTGAGTTTTCTTGACTAAAGAGTTGTTTCCTATGTATCCTGTGGACATAGTTTTCTTTTGTTTGTTTCTGTTTTAATAATTTATTGTTCAAATAAAGTTTATTTTAAAATTAACCTTATTTTTATATTTAACATATTACAAGATATACACATATATGGTTACTGTGATGAAACAAATTAATGTATCCATCATTTCTTGTTGTTACCTCATCTTAGGTCAACAGGAACCTTCTTGAAGTTGGAACCTAAAGTATTTGACTTTACTTCATTAATTTCTCCTTCCTTGATTTCTGGCATGCTTATATATTTTCCACTTGCAATCTGGGATTAACTGTTTCTGTGAAGATAAATGGTTACTTTTTAAAGCAGTGGTATGTAGAAACTGTAACCTGAGCACTGAAAAATGTACCTGGGTTGGTGAGATGGTTAATCCAGTAAAGACACTTGCTGCCAAGCATGATGATCTCAGTTTGATCCCTAGACCCTACATGGTGAAGGAGATAACCAACTCCTGCAAATTGTCCTCTGTATTCTATGGCACATGCACACAGGTGCAGAGACAGTGACACACACACACACACACACACACACTCTACAATGTAATTTTAAAATTAAAAAAATTTTTGGCATGTGGCTCCTCTTAGCTCCCATGTTTCTCAATACTGAAATTGACAGAGATAGAAAAAAATTTTTAATGTGAGATATTTTTATATTGATATTTATAATTTAATCCGAAAAGTTTTTGCTTTGTGTCCTAGAGGAGTTACTGTGATGCTAAAAAGGAGGGGAAGTGCACCCAAGCTCATGCCTCATACACTGTATTCTTACAAGTACACGAATTCTATAATGAAAACACCATTTCCCATAACCTTGTCACTTTAAAAGAATTTATTTTATTATTTTAATATTAATTTTAAATTATTTTTATTTTTCATGTGTATGAGTGTTTTACTTGCATTGTATGTCAATGCACCTGTGTCATGTAATGCCTGTGGAGGCCAGAAGAGAACATTGGATCCTCCTGGAGCTTACAGATGGTTGTTAGCTGCCATGTGAGTGCTGGGAATCTAACCTGGGTCCTCTACAAGAGCAGCCAGTGCTCTTAACCACTGAGCCATCTCTCCACCCTCCTTGTCCCCTTTTAATTACATTTGAAAGGTCTCACTTAAAAATTCTGTCACATTGTTGGTTGAAACTTTAGTGAATCAATTTTGTGGAGATGCAGTTCATTCCATAGCATTTCCTAACCCTATTAATAGAATTTTTTGTTTATGTTAATAATGTTTTAGTAATAGCATATAATAATGCTAATAATACTATTTCTTGTATGGATTTTATGTAATTTGCTTTATCTTAGACCATCTTCTACTAGGTATGTAGAGTATATAGAGTCTAAATATGTTTTGGTATAGCTCAGTTTATTTAAACAAGCTCATAGACATTAACATTTTCTCTCCTCTGCTATTACAAAATCTTGCCTCAAGTCATTAGGCTTATGCTTTCTTTGTTTCATATTGTTATCAGTGCAGTTTGGGGAGAGATTTCTGATGCAGAATTCCTGGAGAAGAGAGTATACTAGGATTTTGTTAAGTATGGTCCCATTGTCCTCCCTAGTACTTGTTCCATTTGCATCCTTACTAGTACAAATGGTCATCCTCATTTCATCTGCAAGTCTGTCAGAAGAATATGATGTCAGTGTAGAAGTTTTGCTGCTTTGAGAGGTAAAGAATAGTTTATCAGTGAAATTTGTTTTTGCGTTTGTTTTGTGCCCTGGATTGACCTGAGCTTAGGTGATGTATTATTTATTGCTCTGTAAATTTTTCTTTGGTTTGCTCAGTTTTTAGAATGGAGGGTGGTCCTTTTCTCTGTCCTTCTTAATATGTTGCATTATTAGGACTAGAGAGATGGCTCAGTGGTTAAGAGCACTGCCTGCTCTTGCATAGGACCTGGATTTGATTCTCAACACCCACATGGAGGCTAACAGCCGTCCATAACTCCAGTTCTAGGGAAATCCAATGCCCTCTTCTGATCTCCATGAGCATTGCACAACATGGGTACACTTACATGTAGGCAATATGCTCACACACATACAAATGAAAACTAATGGGGCTGGAGAGATGGCTCAGTGGTTAAGAGCACTGATTGCTCTTGCAGAGAACCTCGATTCTGTTCCTAGCACCCATGTGGCAGCTAGTAATCATCTGTAATTTCAGTTCCAGGGGAATCCAGTGCCTTCTTCTGATCTCCATGGGCATTGCACAACATGGGTGCACTTATATGCGGGCATTACACTCATACACATTAATATAATAAAAATGAATAAATATTTTTTGAAGCAAATTTTTATGCGTCCTCAAATATAACTCAATTTTTATTGATTGATTTTTTTTTGTGTGTTGTGTATTTCATAACAATCTTACTATCTTTATACGCACATCCCAAAATGGCACCCTCCCACAGCCTGTCTCCTCCCTGCCCCGCCACTGGAGCCCATATACTCTTGCCATCCCTGTTACTATCCACTGCTTGTCTGTACCCCCTGCTGTTCCCCAGTGCTAGTCCATCCGCTGAGTCTAGTCAGCCTATCTATATATACTTCCTTGTTTTAGGAAGATCAGCTCTTCCTCATCTAGCAGCAATCAGTTGACAATATTCCTTTAGATAAGTTTGAGGTCTGCTGTTCATTTTCCCAGTTCTATGCTGGATTACTGTCTGGGAGTCTTTTGGGCCACCCTGGCCAACAACTCAGAGGAAGATATCTCTTGCCTACAATTGTTCTTGTTATGTAACCTTTAGCTATACACATGTACTCTTAAAGAAATACACTGACCACTTTAATCTTTGGTTATACTTTCCTTTTGGGTGTTTAAGACCGTACAATTGGCCCAAATAAACCAATTTATTTTTACTCTTAAGGTCTTTTGAGGATCTGTTCCTCAGGGGTCACACGGGCTTGGAAGGCACCCCTGACTCCTTTCTTTTACCAGTTCCATCTATGTGAAGATAAGTCAAAGGTCCTGCTTGAACATGCTGGCTTCACTTGGAAGCATGGAAGAAATGTTTCCTCTGTGTTGACCCTCCCCTTTGTAGACTGAACACTGGTTGAGGTCCATCTGGTGGGGTCTCCATGGCCTCCTTGATCAAGAGGACAGGTGACTCACCACAGTTACAGGACATTTTGAGAGATGCTCCATAGTCCCCTGGAACTTAGTCGACCTTGGAGGGCAAGGAGCAAAAACTATCCTTTAAATCCCTCTGACCAGATTAGTATAGGCCTCAAAAAATGGCTGTGAAACATCCAAGAAGGCTAGTTCTACCAATATAGTACTTTTCATTACCAATGTGCCATGTAGATAAAACTTGGGCAAAGAACAAACTTTCTTTGATAAACCTTGGCACGTATTTTGATCTTTGAACTATTTGTATGTATAATTTGTCAGTACGTTGTTGAACTAATATGGTTCCCTCTGTTTTTTTTTTTTTTTTAAACTAGCTAGGCATTATTTGTCTCTCTCACTGTCTAACCCTTTCACTATGGTTTCCCCATTTAAAATGGCCCCTTTTCCCCATTTCTCCCTTAGTAATACGCTTCTCCTATGGTCCCACCTCTCTTGAGCTCTTTCCATTTATCCCCAAGGTTCCTTGTATAACCCTCCCTCCCCCTCCATTTAAAATAACCCCATTTTTATCCATATCTCCCTTAGTAACACCTGTTTCTTACTGTTCTCTCAGGTTCCTTCTTTTCCTTTACCTCCCTGGTTCCTTTCATTATCCTGGTTCCTGTAGTTATGTCCGGATTCATACTCACTTATAAGGATTTGGTGCTAGGATCCACATATGAGGGAGAACATACGTCTTTTTTTGTTTTGTTTTGTTTTTTGTTTTTTTCTGAGTCTGTTACTTAGTGTAACAGTTTCTAGTTCCATCCATTTACCTGGATGATTTCATCTTTCTTTACTGCTGAGTAGAACTCCATCATATAAGTGAACCACATTTTGATTATCCACTTGACAGTTGAGGGACACTTAGGTTGCTTCCATCTCTTAGCTATTTTGAAAAGAGCAACAACAAACATGGATATACAAGTGTCTCTGCAATAGGATGAGTTCTTTGAGTATATGCCATGGAGTGGTATAACTGGGTCAAATGGTAGGTTCATTTTCAGTTTTTTAAGGGTTCTCCACACTGCTTTCCATAGGGGTTGAACATTGAGGATGAAATAAATAATAAAAAATTTTTTAAAATGTGTTGTACTATCAGCCTGTGTCAGTAACAAGTATATTTTCTCAGTTTTTCCCTTGACTTCTTATTTTGTCATAGGCTTCTATCTCTAATGGAATAATTACTCCTCCCAAAATTTTTTGTGAATTTCATTATCTCCAATTTTGCAGTTTCCCCTTTTCCCAATGTAGAAAGAATTCACTTTTTTCCCCCCTTTAAGAACTGGTTTGTTTTATTATTGACAATTACACCTTCCATGCGTTTGGAAGTTTTTCTTCTTCAATTGAGATATAGGTCCAATACTCTTTTTTTTCTATGTGGCTATGCATTTATACATATGTAAGTTATTAAACACATTCATGTTTTGCCTGGTTATTCTCATAATCTGGGCTCTTGGAAAATAGTATGTCCTTAAATGCTTGATGAATTATTGAAAGCAGTGTCTTCAATATTTTATGATTCATCCATTTAAGATTTTGACTGTCATCCTTTAGTTCCAAAAGGTAAAAATATTTGATGCTTGATTAAACTACAGTAATATGTGATAGTTATAAAAGATAGAGTATAAGTTTATGATGCTCATTGGCTTGAAGTGAAAAAAATAGCAATAATAAAATAGCCATTTTTAGTTTTCCCCAAATCATGATTCATGCTGTAGTTGAAGAATATGAACCAGCACTATTTAGAAAAGTTTTTGTATCCTATTAATTTGTTTATTGGAAGGAGAGCCTAATAAGACTATATTTTCTCTATTTTTAAAATTTACCATTTGTCCTTTTTTCTTTTTGAGAAGAGCCTTGCTTTTTTGCCTTGGCTGATATGGAACTGCTGGGCTCTAGTGATTGTCCTGCATCAGCTTCCAGAGTAGCTAAGACTATAGGTGGGCCTCACCATGCCCAGCTTGCCTTTAAGGTTCTATATATGATAGAAATCATTTTGCTTATGTATAAATTACTATTCTGTTCATCTTTTTAAGTTTCTCTTTCTGACTCTACTCTACTCATGAATTAGTCATTCCAACCCTTGTCTTAAAAAGCTTAACATCAGTAAGTGCTTGATTGCTATCAATACTGTATTTTATATCACTTGGGACCTGTTTTTTGTAATAGAATTATGTAATAGTGTGGGGACATAACTCAGTTCCTAAACATTAAATCCCAATTATTAGCCACTTTTTCTATTGAATCAGAGATATTGAATCATCTGTTAAATTCTAATTTTTCGTGAAATGAAGTTAATATAAATATCGGGCTGTCTTTCACTTGTAATTATTTTTCCTTGATGTGCATGTGCCAGAACACATCACTTTTGTTAGACTCTGTTACTTTATCATAGAGTCGTCTTCTGCCTTACAGTATTATCTCAGCTGCTCAAGTCTTTTTAACTTATAAGAATTTTGTGATCTCCTTCTGCATACACTGAAAACTTTGAAAAGTTCATTTAAAATTGGGTTGGTTGTGGCTGAAGATGCAGTTCAGTGGTCGACGTTTTTAGTTTTATTACTTTTTCTTTCTTTTACATTTTTAAATTTTATGTGTGTTAGTATTTTGTCTTCTGGAGACCAGAAGAGGAGATGGAACTGAAAATATAGGTAGTTGTGAGCTGCCTGTGGGTTATGGGAACTGACTTCTGAAAGAGCAACAAGTGCTCTTAACTCCTGAGCCATCTCTGTAGCCCCTAATAAATGCTTTTAAAGAACTTTTAAAGAAGTGTGTTCAGGTTGTTACTAAATTTTCTCAAACCTTCAATAATATTGGAACATTGTCATTGCCATCAGTATGTCATATATTGCTTACATTTTAATATTTTAATTATGACAGTGAAGCAAACAATCCACAGTAGTTTTATTCTTTAAATGGTTGATTAAAATTTTTTTTGTAAAATCATTTAAGACTTGAAACATTGTTATAGCTTCCTGTTTAATATTTTCATAATGCTGTTAATCTCTTTAGTTATATCATTGAGGGTATTGTTTGAGGTGAGATTCAGATGTTGAATTTGTGGCATTCAGCTTGAATTTAAACTTATTTGCTTATGAAGCACACTGTGGCATTTGGATGCTATTGTTCCATTTGTACTTTAACCTTTTGCTATGGTAAAGGGAGAGGAAGTAATTTTCCAGACCTAGAAATGGTTTTCCTTCCCCTGGCAAATTGTATGAGAGCTCTAAGATCCATAGTTACGCTTGAAGGGGGCGCGGGTGTGTGTGTGTGTGTGTGTATAAGTAATGTGCAATGACAGGTTCTTACTGAATCTCAGAATGTCTCATATTAATACATGATAAACATCTGTAATACATAGATATTCTTTGGAGTATTTTAGGAATGTATGTAAATAGTTCTTTAAGTCTGTGTTATTAAAGTTTCTAGTTAAGCACCTAAAAGAGAGGGTGGAAGGGATTTAACCTCAATCAGCTGGATTAACTGACCCTGCTACAAAGTAGTAACTAATAAGCAGTGTAGTAGGTAAATAAATGCAATGCCACATTTATCTGATAAAAACTAGGAGTTCTTAAAGCACCTTTTAAAATTTTAAAAAAGACCCCCCAAACTTTTTTTTCCTAAGTGTCTCTTGTCTACTATTTACAAATGTACCTTAGGGACTAAACCAGAAGCACATGTGCTTTTCAAAGATTTCTAGTTCCCATTCATCACAGCTGAAAAGGGGAGAGAAAAAAACAGCTTGAGGATCACATATCCTCTCCTTACCTTTCTCTGCTTATACCTAACATCTGGTGCCATACACTAGTGAGAGAAAGTACCCATGAAGGCCACAGTCCCTGGCAAAGAAAATAAGAGGGGAATGGAGAATAGTGAAACAAGCCGTTTTTGCTTGGTTTTGTAGACCTTTTAGCAGCTGTCCTATGAAATATGTAACAGAGCAATATAATGGTTTAAGAGCGTGATCTCAGAAACAGAACCTTTTAGTAGCTCTGAATTTTCTCTGTTTAACCTTGTGCATGACTCTCATCTGTCCTCGTTATGAGGATTATATGAAGTAGTACTTTAATACAGTGCCAAGTACACTGCTTGCACAATCATCAAACATATTCCATTGTTATTGGTATTATTTTTGTAGATATTTTTCTGAAACTATTAATAAAGTTCCAGTTGAGAATATATGTAATTATGCTATATATATAAGTTAGAGGAAATCTGATTTATTTAGTTGCTATAGAATTTTATTAGCTTTAATCTTATGCCAAAGAATCTAATAAGTACTGATTTTTCTGTTTTTTTGTTTTAAGACAGGGTCTCACTATGTAGCCCTGGCCTGGCACTCATTATGAAGATCAGGCTGGTCTTCAACTCACAAAAGATCCACGTGCCTTTGCCTCCTTAGTGCTAGGATTAAAGAAATATGCCACCATGCCTGGCCCCTGAGGTTTTCTGTATTTTTGTTTTGAAATGTGTATTAACGCTTTAAGCATAAATGCTACATAGTTGACCCTGTAATCTACTTTATGACCAAGTAGTAGTCATTTAAAATAGTATTTCCATATATACAAAAATGATAAGTTACTAAGATGAAGAAGACACAATTAACAACTGGTGAGATATTTAAATACCAGCTTATTTGATCTGGCTTTAGAAGTTAGCATTTATATTGTTGAAACTGCAATGTGGAAATAATATTTTATTTTTAGTAAGGTTTATTTTTATTTATTTATTTTTAGTCAGGATCTTACTGTTTAACCCAGGCTGACTTGAATTCTCATTCCTCCTGCCTCAGTCTCCTGGTTGCTGAGGCTGTATAGGTATATGCTACTTACAAGGCAAGGTAAAAATTTTGGCATTACTAAACTGGTCTAGTCCCCTCTGGATATTCAGAATATCCTGATTATCATTTTTTCAAGACAATCATGAGGAATATAGAAATGATTTTAAATCAGTACCTGAGAATAAACCCTTAAGTATTTGTTGAGAATTGTTTTGCACAAGTCAGTTTCTAAAACCTGACAGTCCTACACTATTATAATTTGTAAATAGCATTTGAGTTCTGGTTTTGTTTGCAAACTTATGCGTGTTGCTCACAAACTCACATGCTCCTTTTTTCAAGCTTCTGAAGTATAAATCAGAAAGAATTACCCTACACTGACAGATTTTTCTCGTTCTTCATCACTGATCTGATTTGGTGTTATTCTCTTATGTATGTTTTTTAATTTTATGATGCTGGTCATTCTACAACCACTTAGAGTAAACTAAGTGAACAATAATCATTAACCAAGAGCTGGTGAATGTTTCATAGCTGATTTTTTCAGAATTACGTGATATAGAGTAGAAGAGTTAGGCTACTGATTTGAAAATGGGAGATAAATTGAATATAACTAGAACTCAACATAATAAATAACAACTTAAACTTTTTTGTGTTTTTGGTGGCTTATCCCTTTGTAATAGAATCAGAGATATAAATTATTAGAATTATGGTAGGAAGCATTCTAACTTCAGATTGATAAATTTACATTTTTAAAGTTAGTAGGCTTGTATTTTTTAAATTATTTTTATTTTATGTGTATGAGTGTTTTGCCTGTATGTATGTAGTGTACTTGGGTCTACATTGCCTTTGGAGACCTGATTAGATCCCTGGAACTGGAGTTATGGACGGTTGTTAGCCACCGTGTGGATGCTGGGAACTCAACCTGGGTCCTCTGTAAGAGCAGTAAATTCTCTTAACTGCTGAGCCATCTTTCCAGCCCCAGGCTTGTATTTCTTGATTTTAAAGTTCATGTTTGGAACAATAAAATTAGGAAGATATTTGTGTAACATTCAGTGAATGGTTTTTGTTGTTGGCCTTTTTTTATTATTAATACCTTGATAAAAGTGCATTGATTATATTGTGCATCTTAAAATCAAATGTCAAACATTTGTAGCTTTCTCCCCATCTCTACCTAAAGGTTTTTAATTGGTGATGCAGAATATTTTTCATCAACCAAATTAAAAACTGTAGGTTTATAAACGTGGCGTTCAGAGAATGAATTAAGTACCATAACATGATTAAGTGTTGGCTTGTGTACACCTGCTGTCAGGAAATAGACTTTTCCCATCTGTTACTGCTTGGAAGACCTGTTACCTGTATTCCTTTTCTTTTTCTTTCTTTTTTTCCCCCCAACAGAACATAATTTTTGTGCCTTGAAAGTAATTACTTTTAATTCATTTAGAGGAACATGATTCAATTTAGAGGTGTACTTGAAGTCGGGCATAATGAAGTTAAATGCTTGCACTCCTTTAAGAGTGAAATACTTCATCTTATTGTAAAATCTGTTGAAGTACTAGCTTTTCCTTAATACCAATGAGGAAACAATGTATCTATTTTGAAACCTTTAATAATTCTTTTATAAAATCTTGAGCCTGAGACACATCAATTTTTCACATTTATCACATCATGTCAAAATAATTTCTCCAGTATATATGAGTATTGATAAAAGAAATTCAAATGATTATCCCAGTTATTTTTTAAAGTACGTAGATGAGAATTGCATTGATGAAACATCTGAATGCTGTGAATGAATTTATATAATAACTAAATCTTACTGCATGTAGTAGAAATTTTTAGGACTCTAGAGTCAGGTCGGAAAATTTGTTTTTTGCATAATTACAAAGTTCCCTTAAAATTGATAGTACTGTCTTATTTCCATTTAATTATGTAGTGAAATGAAAAGCAAATCTAAAATAGTCTTTTGACTGTCTTCATTTTTTAAAATTTATGTGAAAAATGTATGCAAATACATTTTGTTGGCCCCTAACATAAGATTTGAATCATTTATGTATGCATGCTTATTATTGCATGTTAGTACAGAGAATCCCTTTATACAGTTATTTAAATAGATTCTTTTGGAATACCTTTTTGCCATAATGTTTTAGCTTATGAATTAGCTTCTTCAGAAATTAAAAAAATAGTTTTTTGAATTCCTTTATGTGATGAGTCTTAACTAAAACTTGCCCTATGTATGTAGTCAGTTTTTTTAAACTATACATGCTTTAAGCAATATTTACAGATTTCACACTTGAACAAAAATAGTTTTTTTTTTAGTGTAGTTTGCGGTGACGATACCTGCCTGCTTTTTCCTTTGCTGCATTGGCACAGGCATTGTGCTTATTTTGTTGTAAATGGTTCCAGTATTTTATCAGTTCACTAGGCTGGAACTGATGAGAGGTAATTAGGTGGCTGTATTTACAGCTTGAATAAGAAACTCGCCAGTGATTGAACACAAACTCATTGGGAGGGGGCACAGGATCAATTCTCAACTTGGCAAGACAGATCCCTACATACACATCCTCCAAGTGCAAACGACGAATACCTAAAGAAACTTTAAATATCTTTTCTGCCAGATCTCCAGAAAAAACATAACCAGTTCCAGAACAGAAGACAGGGTAGCGCTCACTTGGGTAGAGGTCTGGTGGCATGTACCACTTGCTGTCTTTGTTTCGATTAGGTGCATATCCTCTCATTAGATAGCCAGTAAAATAGTTATGTCTAGGAGGCAGGTCTGGCTTCAGTAACTTATGTATCAAATACTCAGTGTTGACAAACATGTCACTGTCAGTTTTCATAACATATGGAATATGTGGACAGTATGTTGCAACCCAGTTCATTCCCATTAGTGTTTTAATGGTCAGATTATAGTATGTATCTAAGTATTCCTGTTGAATTATATCATGATATTGTCTGCTTTCTTCTAGAATTGCACGTTGAAGATAGCCATTTAGTTTAATACTTATGCCCAACAGAAAAATACGTGTGATTTGGATGCCAGGTGCTAGACTCTCGTTGCCCCAAGTTTGCCGGATAGCTCTCCTTGCTTCTATTTGTCCAGGTTCTGCAGCTATTAGTAGTATTAAAAAAGGACTTTTCTCTTGGCATTTTTCAGGCTCATTGATAATATATTTGAAATGGTAAGAGTTTGGGTGTCCAGTACCCTTTTCATTGTAAATACTTCCATTGGCACTGAGTGTATTCTCTAGTCCTGTAACTCCTTGTGGTGATAAATCTGTGTTATTGGAATTAGTTGCTGTTTGAGGCCTTAAAGTCTGAGGAACCGTTTCTTTCCAAATGTTCCGAAGTGAGCTGTGATTTGTCTCACTTTTTGTAGAACGAAATCCTCGGAAAGTATATGTCACAGGGTTTTCTTTAAATCCAGGTCTACCTGGTAGCCAGTCATGATGATTGAAAAACAAAAACACAGCAAAAAGAAGCACTAGAGAAAGTACACCAATAAGATGAGTCCTGAACAGAGACCTCTTAGCATTCCAGGTCATCTTTGCAAAGCAGCAGTGTCTTCTCCTCCACTGAAGCATGTTGTAAATATCCAGTAATAGTGTAAGTGATGTTGGTGGCTAAAATACCGATATCTTCTCCTGAATCAATGCTGTTCTTTGGTTGTCATTCTCTAATTCAGTCACGTTGTGTCCCTCGAAGTCATTCTGTAAAGATGAAGCATCATGGTTTACAAAATGCTAAATCTTATGGAAAAAGGATTCTGGATGCTAATAAAAGGACTTTTAAAGCTATGAAATATAGGATAGCATAGAAAGAAAGCATATAATTTGTTTCCTTTTGCAAACATAGTCACTGAAAACAAGATTAATTTCTTCAAAAATATTTTTGCAGCACAACGAACACTTTAAAGATTAAGTGACAGATTAATTTTGTTGTACTTACTTGATTATCTCAGTAGCTCTGGTCATCTATTCTTTTATCTAAAGTAAAATGAATGTAGAAGGGAAAAGTGTTACTAGATTTCTGAGCAGAGCTCCGTAAGAAGGCCTTCAGAGCAGATGGAAATTTTATTGACATTAATTAAAATTGATTTGACATACCATTGGTGGTATGGTGCACAGTCAGGGGCCTCTTTTGTAAAATGGTCATGTATTGGTTGTGGGACAGACAGTGCAGGGCTTATTATGGCAGAGTTCAGTTAGTCACAGTACACTACTTGGCATGTTTCCATTGCAACCTACTGTGTTGAGAAAGTCAACGAGAAGATAACACCTGTCAAAATTAGTTTTCAGGGTCCAGTAACTTCAGTGTGAGATTTTTAGACAGTAATAAATGATTGACATTTTCAAATGCTCTCCTGGTTTTAACCTTCCACCTTAAATAGGAAGTATTCAGATCAGTCTTTCTTTAATTACCTATGGCTTTGGCACAAAACTATGACATCTATTTTGACGTTTTTCCAGGCTCCCTATAAAATATAGGCAGTAGCCACTACCATATTTAATTGTTTTGAATCTCAAGTTCCACAAAATACACTTAAAAATACTCTTTAATTATGCTTTGTTGCATTATTTGCAGGCATGAAAGTTATTAGATATCAAAGAAGATTCATGGTGTCACATACTCAAAATTGGTTGTTTTGAAAAAGGGTTTATTTCATGGCACAAATTTATTCATGTTATTAGTTTTTTCTTTTCCCTTAAGATGATTCTGGACCAAAAAGTCAGGGTCATAGAAGTGGTTTGTATCCCAGTAAAAGAAAGGGAACAACCTTTTGGTGAAGGGAGAGTAATAAATTCATAGCTTTGATTCCTTCCCCAAGTTTTTATTTTATTTTATTTTATTTTTTTACCAAATCCAAAAAGTAGAAGTTATTTAGTCATTAATTTTGAGACTGGCATTGTTAAAAATTGCTGTTCTAAAGAAATGATTTTTCACTTATTACTGGAAATAATTTCCTTAAATAAAAGAAATATAAATAACATTTTAATATAGGACTACTTATTTCAAATTATGATTGTAAATATATTTGGTTTCTTGCTCAATGATACTAGCAACTCACAGTTGATAGCATATTGGTTTAATCTTGACATAAAATACTTTTTAGGAAGTATTAGCATTTACATGTAAATCCTCATAAAATTGAGTAATTGTAAATTCACACACATAATGCTAGCCTAGGTACTTTGGAAATACTGATTGAACTTGTAAGATGGGTATGAATGAGATTACTATTCTAGTAGTGGCCACTAGGAGGAGCAAGTAGGTGGGAATTTGAATGTGTTTCTAACATGTTACAGAGCAAGTACTATGGTTTGGTAATTTCAAGTTTCTGGAATTGCATAGTGCTTTTAGTTATTAGACTATTTCTTAAAGGTAAAAATGTACTTAATCATTTTGTTATATGTGAACAGTGACTTAAAAATTACTTTGACTTACATGAATTTAAATCTTATACTAGTCTAATAAATAAACAGCACAGCTATTTACTATATCAATGAAACATAGTTCTCCCGTAATGAAAATTGGAAAATTCAGAACTGCACATTGTGGTTTAGAAATTCTTTTTTTTTTTCTGCCTGTACTTAAAAGTAACTGGCCATTCTGTTTAAATCAGAAAACTTTTTAAGCCTTTATTGAAAAGTGTTGTATTTGGTAGATACTAATGATCCCACCACTACTTTATAATGAGACTAGTGGATATAAAAGAGCTATGTGTATAAATTTAAGAAAGGTTAAAGTTACTTTTAAAAGTTTATTTGACCTATTTCAAGTATTCTAAACATAAATGTATAAGCTTTCTGTTAATATAATAATGCTTAGAAAATGGCTGAGATCCAATCATTCAGATATTTTAGAAGTTAAACTTATAGTTTAACTTACATTGTTTACATGAAATAATATACCTTAAGTGATGTTCCAAAAGTGCATTCATGTTACTGAAAACAGCTAGTTATTTATATTGTAATCTAGCATACATTCATAATTTTGGTGCTAATATAATTTTGTAAGTTGGATATATCTTAATTTAAATTTAATGATAGTTGTATGTTTGTAGCTATTAATATAGGAAGACTTGAAGTTCCTAAACAAATATACCTATTTGATAATCTCCCACTGAGAAATTAAAATACCTGTCCTTAAAATTGTCTTTGCTAAAGTTTGTCAGGTATTATAATTTTTTTTTTTGTTAAAAAAGTAAAATTGATGTAAGTATATCTCCTTTTGTTAAATGGTATAAAATTATTCTCTGGTTAATGCTTCCTGTATTTTAATTCTTGAAATATGGGAACAAGAGAGTTAAATATTTTGGCATGCACTTTTATATTTTTAGAAGTAGCCTTGATTTATCTCCATATTATTGATTATGATATTTCAGTGTGTTTTTATATCTTTTGGATTGAAATTTATAAGGATTATGTTACTACAAAATGTGGTTTGTCTCCCCACAGTTCTGTCATTTGTCTTTTAAAAGCATTGATACACACACACACACACACACACACACACACACACACACGTTAATTTATTGAAACTGTCCTAGATTTAAGTGGTCCTTTGATAGAAAAACTTGTATACTTTTGTTTTGAGATGTCTAGCTTATAAAACTTCTTAATTTGTGGTAAAGGTGTAAAGAGGGGCTGGATTTTGAAGACAAGTTTTGTTTAATAGTATCTGGTATTAATTTTTATTAGTATAAAAATACATAGTTATGACTGAAAATTGATGTTGATATATACAGTCTGATTTACTTGTTTAATTTTAGTTTTAGAATATAGTGCTTACATATATCTTAAAATGTTTATTTTTGTGATTATTAATAATAGGCTAGCAAGTTGAATGAAAGTAAGAGGAAAAATCAAGATCTATATAGGTTTATAAGATTTTAAGAATATCTAAGTTCTTGAGCTCTGAATTGCTATTTAAACAATGATTGTTCCTAAAATAGTTTATCTCTGTTCTGTAAACATGCGTAGTGGCAGTTGTTCATTATTACATATAAATAAAACTAAGTACATTAGTTACATTTATGTTTATTATTTTGACCTTGTATTGCTATTAGTATTTTCACATCAAACTATTTTGGCTTTGAATTTCAGTTCAAAAATTATCTCTAGGAGCAGTCTTGCATTTGATTATTTAGCATCAGTATGTTACCTAAAGTAAAAGCTCACTATTTCACTAATGTTTTTAAAGCAACTATTAACATCTCTTTGTTTAAAGTTGTATTCATGGATATAGTAATAACATGTGACTGTGGTGGTATTATGTATAAACTCACTACTTTACGTGATCCTATGCTAATGTTTTAAGTTTCTTTTTGTAGTTTAATAATACTTAAAATTTGTTGATGTTCTTTTAGAATATATTTATTATCTTTATCTGAGGAGATAGATTATTGGAGAGAAGCTGTCATTATTATGAGCTGTTAGGATTTTGTTTTAAAAGGATTTTTCAAAAAGACCTCAATATTAACATTATACTTGATGTTATTTAATATAATTTCACTGCATTGTCTCTTGATAGCCATTTTAAAGAATACACTTTTAATTTACTAGATAAGGATTCAATTTGACCTAATTTGATAAATACTGTTTTCTATAAAGGGTTACAGACCTTTTTTCTTCTTAGTTTAATTTCTCACTATATCTAGTTACTGTTTGTTTTTTCTTTTTGTATGTCTGTAATTCGTAATTACTCCCAGCTACATGTTTAGCTGAATAAAGCAGCGACAGCTTGTCTTCTAAAAAAGATAGATTTTAAAATCATATATTTAGAAACCCTTTCATAGTTTCAAGGGCAGTGAACTATATGAACTTATTTATCAAATATTAGTGCCTGCAGGGCTATAAATTGGTAACATGCTTAAATATCACACACAAGATACCGACATACCTTTCTTTCTTGGTCAGGCCATTTATGTGGAGAGGATTATGCTCACTGAAAATACTTTTGGCACGCCATCACTTCAGCAAAAAAGATGCTATCGAACATGCGCACATCCCCCAACAGTCTGCTTCTTGCGATTGCTTTTCACAGTATCCGAAGTGTCCATCTGTCTGCGTGTCTTCCAGTTACCCTTCTTGTTCATAGGAGACCTAGTCTTCTGAGATTTTTCTTTTCTTTCAATTTTTTTCTCTCTTTCCTTAAACAAAAGAGCTGTAGTTGTCCGTTCTATTTGGAGCACTGTTGACTCTTTCCGACAGTTGATGCATTGAAGCTCTTTACATCTGCTGTTTTCCCGGCTGGACAATGCAGTGCTGTGTTCTCTTCTCAGTATCCATATTTCTAGTAATAGCACTGAGCTGCAATGTAAAGCAGCAGAGCTGGGATCTCGTGTTTCAGTTGCATTGGAAAAGAATAGGCTTTACCCCTCTTCCCTCCTTGTTGCCTGGCAGCTGCAGGAAGGATTTTTTTTTTTGAGCAGTTTTAGTGGGGTTTTAGTCCGTAATATGAAATCTGCGGCTCTTCGGCTGCTGCACAGGCAGGCAGCAGTTTAAATGTGGGCTTGACAGATGCTCGCTCTGACAGAGCAGAATTCAACGTCACTGCTTGGCTGAGTCCCACGTGATTGTTTGCATTCATTTTGACTAAAAACCTAAGGTAGGGAAAAGCTTAGACATTTTGCTTCTATGCTGTAAGTTATTACATTCAGTACAAATATAATGATGAATGAATAATAGGAACATATGGTTATGAAATGAAGGCTGATGATTTTTACATCTTTTTTTTTTTTAACTCAAGCACAGGCTTTCTAAATATTTTCTGTGTTCGATAGTGACTTTCTTGATTCTTAAACGCTTTTATAGGGTATAAGTCATGTAAGCCTTTATATGTAAGTTGGTTTAAGTTAACTCTTTCAGTGCACTCCTCCTCTTAATGTTTTTTGTCTAAATTGTCCTGATTTTGATAAAATCTAGTTAGTTAAGACTCATACTCTTTTATCTTTTATCTGTAATTTAGACTTTCATTTTTTCTCTTGGCTTCAGTTTATAAATCAGCTGCCTTGGATTGCTTCATTCATATTGCGATACAGTCTAGTTTTTTATTCTGTGTAGTTTTTAGTGTTTTGAAAGCATAAAACTTTATTTTTAATCACCTTTTGTTATTTAAATTTTTTTCATTTAAAAGTTCATGTATCATAGAATTCAAAATGATACAGTAGATCACATATGGACAGACTTTTTGATGATGAGTGAATCCTTACCTGATCTATTATATTCATTTTGACTAAAAATCAAAGGTAAGGAAAAGCTTAGAAATTTTGCCACTTGTATGATGTGTGTGTGTGTGTGTGTGTGTGTGTGTGTGTGTGTATAGTGATGAGCTAGAATCTAGTGCTTCTAATTATATTTACCTATCCTAATATTTTAGGATGTTTAGTAAATTGCCATGAAGCAGATTTTATATACTCTGAAATCTTTCTTTAGTATGATTAGGCACCTGGGCACTTCAGTTGTTTTTTTTTTTTTTTTTTTTTTTTAGAAGAGCATTGGGGTTGGTTGGTGTTTGTTTCTAACAGCCTTAATTATCAGTTTTCCCACTGATATTGCAGGGACAGTAATGCCTAGAAATTGATAGTTTTGGAGTTTATATTGTACATTTTAGATATTCTTCATCTCC
>NW_008340940.1:2243098-2268158 GCF_000622305.1 Nannospalax galili | reverse complement strand
ATCATGTATTTCAGGTGAATAAAATTTATATATTTTTTTAATATTTAAAATTTTTTTCATAATACTTTTGTCCATATAATGAAGAGTGCTCTATACTGTTAGTACCTCATTACTTTTGTTTCCTAGGAGTGTGTGTGATTTCCCTAGAAATGTTAGAAAGAACATAAAGAAGAAGGAAGGAAAAATACACTATAACCAAGAGACTTAAAGCTTAGAACTTTGAATTTCCTTAGTTGAATTTTCAGGAGAGGATTTGAAATCTAGGTTTCTTAGCATTTAGTCAGCATTAGTTTGCTGCTTTTTTGTTGGTAGACAGACCACAATAGATAAGAGAATAATGTTTAATGATTCTGCTTAACATACTTTACAAGAGTACAGTGGACTTTTGTTCCTTAGTGGTTCCTGATAGTACAGTTTGACTGTAAGGTTAGGGCACTGTCTGATTATTTTCTACCTCAGATAAGATTGAATGCTCAGGCACCTGAGCTAGTATGTGAATCACCTTCCCTTATAATAATTTTATTATTGTAATTCCTATCTTAAAGATAACGAACTGGTTCCTGGAGTTGTTAAATAATTAACCCAAATACCAATTAATGGGACAGAGGCTTAGCTGAAATTTGAAACAATCTGAATCTCAATTCTTATAATCTATTCTTAAATGTTATATATTATATATTTCATATTATATTTGTTCCAGGAATACTTTAGTTTCTTTCTTAATTTCTCCTTTGATCCACTCATCATTTAGGACTGTGTGTAATTTTCATGAGATTGTGTAGTTACTAGGGCTTCTTCTGGTGTTGATTTTGAGCTTTCTTGCATTGTGGTCTGATGGCATGCAAAGCATTATTCCAACTTTTTTGTATTTGTTAAGGTTTGTTTTGTGTCCCAATATATGGTCAGTTTTACAGGAAGTTCCATTCCGTGCTGAATAGAAGGTGCTTGGGTGGAATATTTGGTAGCTATCTGTTAAGTCCATTTGATGTATGGTATCATTTAACTCAGTTGTCTCTCTGTTTATTCTTTGTTCAGATAACCTGTCTAATGGAGACAGTGGGGTATTGAAGTCCCCTACTATTAGTTGCAATTAATCTATGTCTTAACGTTCTATAGTACTGTTTTTATGAAATTTGATGCACCAGATTTTGATACATATATATTTATGATTGTAATACTTTCTTGCTCATTTGTTTCTTAGATCAGTATGAAGTGACCCTTGATATTTATCTCTTCCGATTAGTCTTAGTTTGAAGTCTGTTTTGTCAGATATTGGAATTGCAACCTCTGCTTTTTTCTTAGTACCATTTGCTTGGAATATTCTTCCCATCCTTTTTCCTTAAGGTAGTGTTTGTCCTTGATGGGTTTCTTGCAGACAACACAAGGATGGATTTTGTTTCTTAATCCATTTAACTACCCTGTGCCTTTTGCCTGGGGAGTTCAATCCATTGATATTTAAAATTATTGAAAGATTTGTATTGATTGCTGTCAATTTAGTTTCTGTTTTCAATCTTGCTCTAATTTTGTTTCCACAATTTATACCTTCATTTGTTTTCTTTCTGTTGCCCCTTGGGTATAGTTGTTCCTTTTTTACATTCTTTATATTGCTTCAAGTATTCTCTAAAGGGCTGGTTTTGTGGACATGTATTCTTTCAGTTTATTCATGTCATTGAAGAACTTCCTTTCCCCTTCAACTGTATTAGACTAGACATCTTTGCTGAATAAAGTATTCTGGGTTGGCATCGATGGTTATTTGGAACTGGGAATACTTTGGTCCAGGCTCTTTTGGCTTTCATAGTTTGCATTGATAAGTTAGATGTAGTTCTAATGGGTTTTCCATTATATGTGATGTGTTGTTTTTCTTTTTCAGGTTTCTGTATTCTCTCTTGTTCTGTACATTTAGTGTATTTACTATGCTACACCGTGGGGAGTTTCTTTCCTGGTCCCATCTATTTGGTATTCTGTATGCTTCTTGTATTTGTATGGGCATTTCTTTCTTCAATTTTGGGAAAATTTCTTCTATAATTCTTTGAAGTTCTGGTCCATACCATTGTTCTAAGAGTCTTCTCCTTCTTCTATGCCTGTGACATGTAGATTTAGTCTTTTCATAGTGTCCCACATTTCCTACATATTCCTTTCCTGTGTTTTTAAAAATGTTTCATAATCTTTGCTTGAGCAGTCCAGTTCTTCACCTTTATCGTTCAGTCTTGATATTCTGTTTTCCAGTTTAGTCATTCTGTTGCTGAAGCTTTCTCCTGTCTTCAAATTGGCTTATTGAGTTTTCATTTCCTTTCAGTCCAGCTCCTCAAGAACTCCTGCAGAGGCCCAAGTCAGATGCCAGTCAGGTGCTCTCAGGCTTCCTCCTAAGGTCAGGGCCTCTACTACTGAGCACAATTTGGGAAGTTTTCTAAGGGGAGATCTGATTTAGGTGCTCTCAGGCAGTATGCAAAGATCTGGGCCGGCTACTAAAGGACAGAAAACCTGGCCCTGAGCTGGTAGGATGGACTGCAGGTGGTCCCAATGTAGGGGGAGGGCACAGTGTGATTTTGGAAGCTCACAACCCCTTGGAGGCCAAATCCAGGCACTCTCAGGCAGTCTGCAAAGGCTTGGGTCCCTACTGAATGGCAGAGAATGCTAGTCCTGAAGCAGTGGGAAGGACCACATGTTGTCCTAATTTAGGGGGATGGGCATGGTATGATTTAGGGAAGCTCACCACCACTTGGAGGCTGAATCCAGGCACTCTGAGACAGTGTGCAAAAGGTTTGGGTGTCTATAATAACTCTGAAGAACTGGAATTTAATGACAAGGTTTATCATACATCCCAATTCCTCATTTCTACTGAATATAGAAAATGGTTACTCCTTTATTCATATAGTTAATTATTTTCAGTGATTTACATGATGTAAACCTGCCAATTGCAGTTGCTCACTATCCAATAGTAACTCATGGACTGTATTACTGGTATGTTGTATCTAAGTTCATTTGTGTGTACTTTAAAAAGAGATTGAGAAGAAAGTAGAGCTACTAACTGTTGAGTAACATGAGAAGGGGGATCCAAGTTGTCTTTTCTACATTGTCTCCTGTCTGTCCTTTGGTGTGAGTAGCGGGTCCCTAAATGTGACACTTACTTTCAGTTTATCAGAACTAAATATTTTTCTTCAGTGTTAGATTTTTGGAATAGGTATAATTTTCAACATTTTCTCAGAAAACTACTGTTTGACATAATTATCTGGAAACCAGGTTTAGTTTTTTTAAGGTCTCTCAATAATTTTGTATAGTAATATTTACTTAGAGTTTATGCCTCTTGACTATTTGTATCCAAAAATTAAATGCAGACTTTTTCATTGCATGAAAGACTTGTACAAATAACCTTTCTTGGTTATTTAATGTTACTGAATAGCGTTCCCTTTTTTGATGAAAATTTGTTCATAAAAATAGGTTATTTTTTTCGAAAAGTCTTTTAATGGTATGTGAGACAGTTTTACTGTTCTTTGAACTCAGAAAGTAAGAATTAGATTGATTACAAATTAGCAATCTCAGAGTGACCACAAGTGTCAGTGTTTGCCTGTCTTATTTTTCTCCTTCAGTTTTCGCAGTGTTGCACAGTAGATACTCATATGAAGAATTTCTTTTCATTTGAAGAAAAGTGTGTTTGTCTCTTTCAGAGTTGTTTACAGACACCTTTATTTTAATTAATATAAGCTGTTAATGAACCTACATTGTTGGACTATGTGGTATGTTTGGTAAGTTTTAGCTCACACAGAATTTTCAAGAATGTAACTACAGTGTATATCAAGGGAAGCTTATAATTGTTCTGAACTTCACCAGTAGCTCACCCTTTCAGTAATTCATCTTGTTTATGGCAGCGATGTTCTTAGTAATTGAGTCACCACTACAACATACCCGTCTTTGGTATACAAAAATTCAATAAAATATTTTTAAAAACTAACTGAATTAAAAAAACAGTATTTGGTTATTTTTATTTGTATTTGTTGCATTCATTGTGACTTTATATATTAATAATAGCATCTGGTTAATCTTGTATGGTGTAGTATAGTCTGTGAAATTTACATATTGAAATACATTTTTTAGCATAGATTTTCCTAATACTTTCTAATTAGGGTATATTTTCACAAAATAGTTTATTAATTTTTATTTTATGTGAATGAGTGTACTGCCTGCATGTAAATAAGTGCACCTATGTTGTGCAGTGCCCCCAGGGATCAGAAGAGTGTGTCAGATTCCCAGGAAATGGAGTTACGGGTGGTTGTTAGCTGCCATGTGCGTGCTGGGAATTGAACGTATGTGCTCTTCAAGAGTAGCCAATGCTCTTAACCACTGAGCCATCTCTCCAGCCCCTTAGGGTATATTTTTTTAAAAGTACACACACAAGGTGTTACAGTATCAGTTCATCTCACTTCAGATTGTTAGAGGGGGTCATTGTAAAAATATTTTTTATATGAAGATAATTTTCTTGAATTTGATAGAGTTATGAAGCCCATGTCAACATCTCTGAGTAAGTTATTTCAGATACCTCATACTCCGTTCCCTGTAAACCCAGCACATTGTTGGTATTTAAATTTTATAATGATTTAGATAGATATAAAATCTTAAATTTGTGAAGTCTGATAGTTCACAAAGAATCTAGTCAACCTGGTATAAATACTACTTTTAGAAAATGTTACTTAAAATAGCTGAGGTAGATAAGCACTTAAATGTTAGAAATGAATAGAATCCTTCTCAAAATGCCTGTGTGTGTGTGTGTGTGTGTGTGTGTGTGTGTGTGTGTGTATGTGTGTGTATGTCTATGTGTTTTGTTTTTGTTTCTGTTTTTTGACAGGCTCTCCCTAGTCCTAGCTTGCCTGACAGTCATTATGTGGATCAGGCTGGCCTCATCTCACAGAGATCCATCTGTCTCTGCCTTCTGAGGGCAGGGATTAAAGGCATGTGCCACCATACCGTGCATTCCCAAAAGGCTTTTATGAACAAAGGAAGCAATTAACCATACTTGATTCTAAATTCTGAATTCAGTATGACTTATGACTGTTTATAATCTGATTGGCCACAGGGACACATGGATATTTTTGCTTTATCATCTATTTTTATCTCCTTGATTATTTACTAGTTTTCACAGTGAATGTTTTATTTTTCAATGTTTTCTTCATAGTTGACTTGGAATTTTACCTACCTTTTTTCTTTAATTGTCTATATAATATATATTGATAGCTCCAGAATTTCTTATGTTGTTCCAGAATATTTCAGTTGACATTTAGTTTTTGGAACTTTGGGGTATATATATGTTGTTTTAAGTAGGTAAATAATCTGTTTTAGCGTTGCTTTCTTTGTCAGTTATATTAAGTGGTAAAATATGGAATGCTTTCTTTCAAAGATTTTTTTTTATTATGCGTTTGTGTAGTCTGTCCACATGAGAGAGGAATGCATTCTTTAAAGTTTACTATAATACTGTTATATTTTCTATTTCTATTTCCAGCAATTACAATTTTGTGCTTCCCTAAACAACCAGATTAATACTAATTTGAAACACATCTTCCTTGATAGAGGGAGCTAGACAGAGGAATATTTCGCTTTATTCAAATGGGAAAAAAAAAAGAATTTATGCAGCTATTCCATTCTACCATCTTTAAAGAGACCCATATTGTATTAAATTTTTAGATTTAACCTCCTTATAATGTTAAGGTTATGGTATAATGGCATTCTTTCTAGTGATCAGTTATTATTGACATTAGAGAAATGAAATTTCAAAGCAAAATCTGACCTTTGAAATCACCAGAAAAGCTGTTTTCTTCATTTTACAAATGAGGTAACTAAGCTCCTGAGAGGTAATAATCTTTTTCAAAGTTCAGCTCTTAAAGATAGACAAAAAGCAAGAACCTTGACCTCAATACTTAAAAATGAAATTCTTCACTTAGGTTAACACTGTCTTCCAGTGTATTGTTTTCATTCTTGGTCCATAAACCACACAGATGATTCTGTGGCCCACCTACCCATCCTGTGCCACTGTAAATAATGATCATGCAAGTTTTCAGTGAAGATAGTGCTTTTATTAAACCATGATGAAAAATATAAAGGAGATAATGTTTATAGACATCATATTAAAGAAGATTCATGTACACACTTTGGATTGTTGCTAATTGCAGTTCTATACTGAAACATTTCAACTCGCTGCACATGAAATCTCATTTTTAAATTGGTAGGTAGATAAATGAAAATTCATTCCAATATCAAAAGTGTTCCTTTAAAACATTTTGTGTTCTGTCTCACTTTCTTTTCTTCTTTCTTGTTTTCTTTTCCTCCTTTTGCTCCCAGTGCTAGAGCTGGAACCCAGGGCCTCATGCTTGTCAGGCAGATGTTTTACCACTGGCCTACATTTCTAGTCCCCCCTTTCCTCACTTTTGATCCATATCTTAAAAATAAAAGAGCATAATCTCTCTTTTTAGGATTTTACTTATTTTTAAATTATGTGTGTATGTGCACATCTATGTGTAGGTTTGTGGGTGTAAGTGTAGTGCCAGGGAGGACAGAGGATATTGGATCCCCTGAAACTGGGTTACAGGCGGTTGTGAGCCACCTGGAATGGGTTCTAGGAACTAAACTTGGGTTCTCTGGAAGAGTAGTACATACTCTTAACTGTTGAGCTAGTTCTCCAGCCCACTGGAAAAAAATTTTTTTCCAGGGCTTGAAATACAAAATACATAATTTCATTTTTTTTCCATATCATATTGGGTTATTCAGGTTCTGTGGGAAAAAGAACCAGCAGGATCTATGTCTGTTTTTATTTGTTATAAGCAATTTGGTTGTACATGAATAAATACTTTATTAATATATTAACAAATTATATTGACAGTAAGATCAGTTAACAATTAATTTGGGATTAATTATGATTGCATTGTAGGAAAACATAGGTAATCTTGAAAATGTGCTCTGATGTTGTACAAATGTCAGCTACATTTATAGCTTTAAACCAAACTGTTTGGTAGTCATATCAACTTGTTAGTCACAAATTATGATTGATGTTATCAAAAGTGAAATCATCTTGAAAGAAAGGGATTGAGTGCCATCCCAGTCTCTGGAAATCTTGAGGGAAGAAGTCCACTGTCCAGATGGACACAGCATTTAATATTGTATTGGTCAGTTTGCATCTAGAGGTAAGGTATATCTATGGCTGAATTCAGAGCCAGCTACTGATTCATGTGTTTTAGATCTAATTAGCAGTGGCCTCCCGAATATATCTTTGTGTGCTAAACCAGTTTTACTGCACTGCTACATTTTCATGTTTTTCACTGATAATTATCTGTAATTCCTTGTAACTGTAAGCCTGAAATTATGGATCTTAGAATATTTTCATGTGCATAATGATATCCTTGGAATAAGACCTAAGACTTATGTCACCTAAACATGAAGCTTCTCTCTGTTTCATATATGTTTTATACATATGGTGTTTCATGCAACGTTTTTTAGTACATCTACATTTTGACTTGCTCATAACATAAAATCAGGCTGAAAGTTTCATAAAAAGTCAGAATTCAGAGCATTTTCAATTAGAGATGCTCAACTAGTAACATTGCACACACAGACATGTACTACATACACAAAAAAGTGGGTGGACTTAAGGAAAGCTATGCATATCTGTGACCTGGTCTGTAAGCACTGCGTTAATTTTTAATGTTACCAATTATCATTGTGTGAGAAATATCATTTAAGTATTATGAGTATAGAGAAAATTAATATTATGTTCCAAGATAATTTTTAAAATTAAAAAAGGTTTTGTTTTTTTTTTTGGTCTTTTTGTTCCCTGTAGCCCCAGCTGACCTAGAACTCACTATGTAGACCAGGTTGGCCTTGAACTCACAGAGATCCACCTGCCTCTGCCTCCCAAGTGCTGGTACTACAGACATGTGCCACCATGCCCAGTTATAAAAAGGGTTTTTTTTTTTTTTTTTTTTTTTTAAGTTTATTTTATGTGTAAGACTGTTTTGTCTGCATGTATGTTATGTACTACATGCATGCAGTACCCGCAGATGCCAGAAGAGGGCATTGCATCCCCTGGAACTGGAGTAACTGATGATTGTTAGCTGCCATGTAAGTACTGGGAACCAAACCTGGATCCTCATTAATTCTCTTATCACTGAGTTATCTCTCTAGCTCCCCAAATTATTTTTAAATTATGAGTAGACTTTAATAGTAATAGAATCTTTCCTCCTTCCTTCCCTCCTTCTTTCCTGCCTTTATTTTGGTTGAGGTTAAAGTATTTTAAGCCTTTTGTATTTCAGGTAACAAATCCTTTCAAGTCATGCTATATAAAGAAAACAAAACAAAACAAACACCCCATTTTAACATTATAGGAATATTTCATAGAACCCCAAACTGAGAAGTATCCCTTGGTCTTTAAAAGAACAGCAAGACATTGGAAAACAAGTTTTGCTTCCTTTATGCCTGGTACTGTGTGAGCTTACTGACCCTTTGTATACACAGTCATCCTGACGACTGACAAGATTCCATGTAACTTTAGTGCCAATTGCTTAGTATCTCAGTATGGGTTGTAAACTTTCTGAGGGGGGAAATGTTATTGAATTCAGGTGTTTGTCACTTAATGGGTACATCCGGCACTTCTGAGCAGACAGCCCTCAGATAGTTTTTTGTTGTTTTTTTGGTGTTTTGTTTTGTTTTTGAGACAGGATCTCCCTGTAACCCCAGCTAGCCTGAAACTCACTCTGGCAACCAATCTGGCCTCTATCTTACAGAGATCCACCTGCCTCTGCCTTCTGGGTGCTGGGATTAAAGGCATGTTACCACCACAACTGGCTCCAGAGAGTCTTTTATAGTTGAGTTTATAACTTTTAAGAAGTGAATATATTTGGTTAGTTGCTTTTGGTTTTTGTTGTTTTGTTTTGTTTGAGGCAGAGTCTCATGTAGTCAGGCTGTCCTTGAACTCCTGGTCCTCCTGACTCCATCTCCCAAGTACTGAGACTACACGAGTATGCTACTGTAACCCCCTCCTTAACCCTTTGTGTGTATGTGTTTTCATTCAACATATGATGGAATATGTGTTGTTTCTTTTCTTGCTCTAATTATTTTTCTTCTCTCTGTCGGCTTCCATTTGGCCCCTCCCTCCATGTACTTTTGTCTGGATTATGTATGAGATAATATATGACATTTGTCTTTCTGATTCTGACTTATTTCCCTTAAAAGTGATTTCAGGATCCATCCATTTCCTGAAAATGACATTATTTTATTCTTTTTTACAACTATTAGAATGTGCAAAAATCTCTATGATATAGTGACTTAGGTTCCTTTAGGGATATACCAAGGAGTGGTATTTATGGCTGGGGTCATATGGTAGTTGTAGTTTTAGTTTTTTTGAAGAGTGCTCTTTACTAATTTTCATTCTGACTGCAATAATGTACATTCCACCACCGGTGTAAAAGGATTCTTTCCACCACATCCTTGCCAATATTGTTGTCAATTGTTTAATCTCATTTTAATTTTTTTTCCTAAACATTATTTATATGGCAGGCATGGTGGCGCACATTCTTAATCACAGCACTCATGATGCAGGGGCAGGCGCATCTTTTTGAAATCAAGAGCAACGTGGTCTACATAGTGAGTTCCAGGCAGGCTGGGGCTAGGGAGACCCTGTCAAAAAGAAAAAAAAAAGTTATTTGTATTTTATGTGTTATGAGTGCTTTGCCTGCATGTATGCTTAAGCGCACCCATGTGTGAAATGCTTATGGAGTCCAGAAGAGGGCATTGGAGTCCCTGGATTTATAGTTATGGTTGATAGCCATCATGTGGGTGCTGGGACCCCAATCCCAATCCTCTGCAAGAGCAGCCAGTGCTCTTTATTGCTGAGCCATCTCTCCAGCCTCTAGTTTCTTTGATGCCCGAGGATGTTGAATACTTCTGTGTATAATTATTTGGTCATAGGTATTTCTTCCTTTGAAAACTGCTCAATTCCTTTTGTCTTTATTTGATCCAGTGACTTGGTGGTTTAGATTTTTTTTTCAATTGTGTTTATTATTTTTACTTTATGTTTCTGTGTGTATTGCCTGCGTGTAGATAAGCGCACCCATATTGTGCAATACCCGCGGAGGTCAGAAGAAGCTGTCGGATCCCCTGGGACTGGAGTTATGGACAGTTGTTAGCTGCCATGTGGGTGCTGGGATTTGAACCTGGGTCTTCTGCAAGAGCAACCAGTGTTCTTAACCACTGAGCTATCTCTCCAGCCCCCAAGTGGTTGTTTATATTTTTAATTTGTTGAGTTCTTCATAGATTCTAGATATTAATCACCTCTTTGACTTTTAGCTGGAAGAATGTTTCTCCAGTTTTGTGTCTTGTCTCTTCTCATTTCTGTTGCTGTGTAGAAGCTATTATTTCATGCACTTCTATTTGTTAATTCTTGGAGTTATTTTCTAAGCTATTGGAGTCCTTTTCAGAAAGTCCTTGCCTATTCCTATATCTTGCAATGTTTTCCTCTAGCAGCCTTGAAATTCTAGGTCTTGTGTTAAGCGTTTTAACCAAATTTTAATTGGCTTTGTATGGGGTGAAAGATAGGGATCTAATTTTATTCTTCTACATATGGTCTCTGGTTTTCCCAGCACCGTTTTTTGAAGAGTATGGGCTTTCTACAGTGTGTGTTTTTGACACCTTTGTCATAAATTAGATGACTGTGAACATGTGTGTTTATTTCTGAGCCTCTGTTCTCTTACACTGGTCCTGTATTGTTTTTGATGCTATGGCTCTGTAGTATTAGTTGAAATAAAGTATTATGATACCTCCAGCATTGCTCTTTCTGCTTAGGATTGCTGTGGCTATTTGGGGTATATTGTACTTCCAAATAATGTTAGAGTCTTTTTTTTTTTTTTTCACCAAGTAAAGAATATCATTGGAGCTTTCATTTTGATTGCATTTAATCTGTAAACTGCTTTTAATAATATGGCCATCTTAATATTCTAATGATCCTTTATCATGAGAAATCTTACCATATTCTAATGTATTCTTCAGTTTCTTAGGGTGTTTTAAAATTTTCATTACAGCTGGGCGTGGTGGTGCATGCCTTTAATCCCAGCACTAGGGAGGCAGAGGTAGGTGGATCTCTGTGAGTTCAAGTTCAGCCTGGTCTACATAGCCAGTTCCAGACCAGCTAGGGATTCAGGGAGACCTTGTCGCAATAAGACTGAAAAAAAAAAAAAAAAGTTTTCATTAGAAAGATCTCTCACCTCCTTGGTTAGGTTCACCCCCTCCTCATACCCCCACTTTGTTTTTTAGCTATTATGAATGGGATCGTCTCTCCCCCTTTTGTTCTTAGCAAGTTTGTTTTATAATTATTTATACTTTAAAGTACAGTGTTTTGTGCATATTGATCTTTGTATCCTGCTACTTTTTTGAAAATGTTTATCAGATATGAGTTTTCTAATACAGTCTTGGTGTCTTTTCAACTAGAGGATAAGATCACCTGCAAATATGCATTATTTGTATTCCTCCTTTAGTTTTTGAGTCCTTTTTCTTTCTCTTGCCTTATTGCTGTGTCTATGATTTTTAACCACTGTATAGTGCATAAGAGTGTAGAGGAAGGACATCTTTCTCTCTTTCTCCATTTTAGAGGAAATGCTTTTAGTTTTTTTCTATAATATTGGCTATAGGTTATTGTATACAGGTTATCTTGTATTATGATATTTTTTTTTCTGTTTCTGGTTTCTGCAGATATTTTATAATAAAGAGATGTTAAACTTTGTCAAAAGTCCTTTCTGCGTCTATTAAGATGATCATGTGATTTCTGTCCCCCAAGCCTTTCTATGGGATATTTTGTTTATTGAATTGTGCATGTTGAATCATCTTTATCACTATAATAAAACCAACGTGATCATGGTATATGTTTTAATGTGCTTCTGAATTTAGTTTACAGAAAATTTTATTGAGAAGTTTTGCATCTCTGTAATGGAAATTGGTCTATGGTTTTTCATGTTATTGCAAATCATTACCTGGTCTTGGTATCAGGGCAACACTGGCTCATAGAATGAGTTTGGTTGTGTTCTTTCTCCGTGTTTTAGATCAATTTGAAGAATGAATACATCCCATCCTGAGCTTTTCTTTGTAGGAAGACTTATTAGCACTTTCATCTCATTGTTTGTTAGGGGCCTATTTGTTTTTTATATTGTTTAATTTTGGTAGGTCATTATGTCTAGGAAGTTTTTTTTCTCTTTTCTTCTTCTAGATATTCTAGTGTTTGGAATATAAGTTTTGAAAATACTCCCTTGTGGCTGCCGCCAGCTGCAGCTGCCCCTCCACTCTTCTAGTGCTGGGTGCTGTCTCCAGGTGCCGTTCCTCTGCTCGCACAGGCACCGCTTCTTGGGTGCTGCCTCTGATCTCACGGGTGCCACCTCTGATCACATGGGCGCTGCCTGCGAGCACACGGGCACTGCATGGGCTCTGCCTGGAATCACCTTCTGGGCACCGCCCCTGATCGCATGGGCGCTGCCCTTCACTCCTCCCTATGACCTCAAGCTGTGGTTGCTCTTCGGCTTGTTGCGGCACTGAGGCAGCTCTTCTGCTCGCAGGATGCTGAGGCCGCTCTTCTGCTCACCCGCTGCTGCCTCCCATCCTTGCTACTTTTGCCGGGTCTTGGACCCCAGGGCTGGTGAGGAGACTGTGTCAGCGGAGCCACATTCAGACACAGGAGACCAGGTTTGTTGACGCAGATCCGGTTTATTGCAGAAGGGCACAAGCTTATATAGGGGTAGAGGTCCAATCAAGAAGTTACAACTCAGATCTTTGGCAGGGCTGTGACTATCATGACATCATGAGTCAGACACCTCATTAGCATAATAAGTTTCAGGTTACTTAGGGGTTTCCTTATGGGGGCCTGGATTCCTCAGAACCACGTCATCCAGGCTGTCTGAGTGTTGCAATTTGGAATCTCAAGGGTGGTGATTAGGGAGTGACAAGCTCTAGGCATCAGTCTCATGATCTGCCAGTGGGAGCAAATGTCACAAGGTGTTCCTTGTGGCTCCAGCGGTTGGGCCGTTGCCTCAGGCCTGCTGTGTGGCTGTCATTAAGACTTTCACCCTAGGCTCAAGCCTGTCTCTCACACTCCCTAATGGCCCTCTGGATTTCATTTGAGCCTGTTGTAACATCTTTTTAATCTCTAATTCTATTAATTTGGGTCTTCTCTCATTGGATTAATTTGGCTAAAAGTTTCAGTCTGAATTTTTTTCCCCCTCAAAGAGCCTTAGTTATGTCAGAGCTTTTTTTCTTTTAAATGAAACCACTATAAATATTCCTTAGAAGGAATTTCTTTCATCTTTACTGTATCCAAGAAGTTTAGATAAGTTGTGGTTTCATTTTCACATGATTCTGGGAATTTTTAAATGTCTTCCCTGAATTATTCAGTTACTCTACAGTCATTCAAGAGTATGTAATAATATGTGTTTGTGTAGTTTTGAAGTATTGTACGCTTTTTTCCATCAATTACTAGTTTTATTCAACTCTGATTGATACAAAATTATTTTTTCTGCTTTATATGTTAAGAATTGCTTCATAGACTAAATGTTGTCTAATTTAGAAAAAAATTCCATGGGCTGCTTTGTGTTCTGCAGCTGTTGAATGGAATATTCTGCGTATATCTGTTAAATGTCTTTTATTATAGTACAGATCAACTCTTTAGTTCCTAAGTTACTTTTATTCAGGCTGACCTATCTCTTGATGAGAATGGACTATTGAAGTTACCAACTTATGATATCATAACCTATATGACAACTTTTATGTTTGTGCTTCCTGTATAAAATTAAGAGTCTCCAGTATTTGGTGCATGTATTTTTACAGCAGTTTTATCCTCTTAATGAATTGTTCCCTTTATTAATATGTAGTGTGTCTTTATTGCCTTTTTTTTTTTTTTTTAAGGCAGGGTCTTATTATGTATCTCTGGCCATTCTGGAACTCACTATGTAGATCAGGCTGTCCATGGACTAACAGATCCTCCTGCCCCTGCCTTGGATTGTGTTTTCTAATCTGTCTTTGATTTAGAGAGTTTTAAGACTTTTACGTTTAGGTTTATTATTGAGATAGACTTAATGGTGGTTGTAATTTAGTAATTTTTATAGTTCTTTGAATTTTGTGTTCTTCTGTTTGCTTACTTACTGACTTGGACATACTTGATTCTTTCCTAGTTCTCCTTTATTCACCTGTTTTTCTCATGATTTTTGTCTTTTCTTATACTCTCTAGATTGAGTCTTTCATTCTCTTCTTGTTTAGAATTCACTTGTGTATCTATCGAAGTGCTGGCTTGGTTGTCCTGCATTGCTGTAGTTTTCTGCATTGCTTTTAGTAGTTTTGAAACTACTCACTTTCTCCATCAACCAAAAAATAACTTTGCTTGGAAATACATACTTTCCAAGTTCCTAAGATTTGTGCAGAGAGGTCTGATTTTATTCTGATGTATTCATCTGTACCTTTTAAAGTATTTGGTGTTTCTCTTTTAGGTTTTCATACCATATCTCTTTCTTATAGTTTTGACAGCCTTTAAAAAATATTATTTTTATTTTATCTTATTTGTGTGAGTGCATTGCCTGCATGTATGTAAGTGCACTGGTGTCATTTGGTGCCTGTGGAGGTCAGAAGAGGGCGTCAGATCCCCTGGAACTGAAGTTACAGATGGTTGTTAGCTGCTGTGTGGGTGCTGGGAACCACTGGGAACTAAACTCAGGTCCTCTGCATGAGCAGCCAATGCTTTTAAATGCTGAACCATCTCTCTCCAGCCCCCAGTTTTGACATCATAACTACGATATGTTCTTTGGAGGTTCCTCTGTGGTCATTTGAATTATTCAGTGCCTCTTGTGCTCGGATGTCCATTTTCTTCCTTAAAAATCTCAGCTCCTTTTTCTGGCCCATGGATTCTTAGGCTGTGTGTCTTGGTCATGTCCCAGAGTTCTTGAAAATTCTGATCATGCTTGGTGTTTCTTCCTTATTGTTATCTGAGTGGCATATTTCTTCAACTGTGTCTTTCATCCTTGTCATTCTCTCTTCTACTTCATCTAGTCTGTTGGTGATGCTTTCCATGTTGAATGTTTTGATTCATTGAAGTTTTCTTTTCTAACATTTCTGTTTTGTTTTGTTTTCTCCCATAATATTAATTTCCTTGCTGACCTTCTCATGCAAATTGCTGACCTTACTCTACAAATCCTGGATTGATTTCAATCTTAATCTGCTTATTTATATTTTCTTTGAAGTCACTGATCATTTTTAATTACTTGTTCAACATTTTTCCCATTTTACAGTCTGTGAATTAAGTAATTGAGCTGTTATGTTTCCTTGCTTTTTCATATTTCTTACATTCATGTGTTTGCATTTTGATGGGTATATGCTTTGCTTTATTGGGACGTCTTAGTGAGCAGCCAAACCCTAGTACCACTCAGAGAGGAGAAAATACACTATAGCAACAGCAAGGACAGTGAACCAAACCACCATGTACACATGTTTTTAAGTGTGTGTATGGGGTGGAGGGTGCAGGCATGTCATCAGGTACATGTAGAGGTCAAAGGACAACTTTATCCTTGGATGTAGTCCTCTCCTTCCAACTGACTTTAGGCAGAGTGTGATTTCTGCCCTCAGTGTAGTTTATCCTTTGTTTCCTTGACTTTTACTAATTTTAGTGTCGAGGATACTTCTAGTCTGTCATCTTGGCATGCTCATAGTAATGTTTATTCTTTTAAACATATTTTGTACTTTTTTGTTATTTTAATTATAAAATATATTTAACATACGCCATTTTTACAGTTTTTAAGTATACAATTCAGTGATACCAACTGCATTTAAAATGTACAGCCATCACTAATACTCAACTCCAAAACTTCCCCATCATTTCAGACTCCTCTATACTTATTAACCAATAATTCCTCCTTCCCTCTTGCTCTCAGACCTGGTAATGATTCTTCTGCCTTCTGTCTCAGAACTTTACTATTCTGGATTCCTCATATTCATGGAATTGTAAAATATTTGTCTTTCTGTATTTCACTTATTTTATGTAGCACTGCTTTCAAGTTTCATCAGTGTTGCTGTGTTGTTTAGAACTATATTTGTTTTTACTCCTAAATATCTTTTCTATTGTGCTTATATCTCACATTTTGCTTATTCATCTGTCAGTGTGACATTTGAATTGTTTCACTTTCTGACTGCTGTTGGAATACTCTTGCTCTGAGCATTAGTGTACAAATATCTGTTCAAGTTCCAGCTTTCAGTTCTTTTGGGTACTCATAAGCAGAATTACTGGTTCATATGGTTATTCTGTTTTTAATGTCTTCAGGAACTGTCACACTTTTTTTTTTGCAATCAGTGTGTTATTTTATATTTGTACTACTCTTGCATTAAGAATTTCTTCATATTCTAAGTAAATAAAAATATTTTTAAAGGCAGGGGTTGGGGGAGAAGTTAGAGAGATGGCTCAGTTGTTAAGAGCCAGCAGTTCAGGCTGCCTTTGCAGAAGATCTGGATTGAATTCCCAGCACCCACGTGGTGTGGTGGCTGACAGTTGTCCTTAACTCCAGTTCCAGGGGAATCCAACACCTTCTTCTTACCTCCACAGGTACTTATTTATTTATTTATTTATTTTTTTTATTTTTTATTAAATTGTGTTTGTAGTGTGTAGTGTGTAGTGTGTGTGTGTGTGTGTGTGTGTGTGTGTGTGTGTGTGTGTGTGTGTATGTGTATAGATCTGTATTTGTGAATGTAGGTGTCCTCAGAGGCCAAAGGCAGCAGATCTCTTTGGAGCTGGAGTTAGCTACAGGCTGTTGTGAGCTGCTGGTCATGGGTACCAGAAACTGAACTCAGGTCCTTATACAACAGCAGTATTCACTCTTAACCTCTAAGCCATCTCTCCTGCCCCTGTACTTTTTATTTGTTGATGCCGTATTTTTGTTGCTTTTTTACTGTTTAATGATAACTATCCTAATGAATTTGGCATGGCATTTCATCTTTTGTTTTTCCCAAAAGATTAGTGATGTTGAGTATTTTTTTTCATTTGTTTATTGGTTATCTGTATATGTCCTCTAGACAAATGTCTGTTAAAGTCTTCAGTCTTTTTGAATTTGGTTTTGTGTTTCTGTCCTTGGGGTTTTTTATTTGTTACTAAGTTGAAGGAATTCTCTATATGTTCTGGACATTAATTTTTAATCAGATACGAAACTTAGAAATAACTTTCATTCTGTGAGTTGCCCTTTCAGCTATGTCATTAGTGTCCTTTGATGCATAGTTTTTCATTTTGAAGACTTTTACTCTTTTTTAATTGTTTCTCTTTTGGGTTGCCTGTTTGTAACTCAGTGTCTAATTTAATGTCATGGAGGTTTTTCTCTGTTTTCTTCAGGTACAAGTTTTATTTAAAAAAAAAAAATTTTCAGATATCAAATGTGGGTCTGTGTTTTTTTTGGAAATTGAATTTTGTACATAGTATAAGGTAGAGTTGTATATTGATTCATTTGCACGTTGATAACCAGTTTCTCCAGCACCAATGTTGAAAAGAATTCCCTTTTCAGATGCTTTGGCACCCTTGTCAAGTGAGTTTATTCCTACATTTCCTGTTCTGTTCCATTGATCTGTAATATGTGCATCTCAGTACACCATTGTTTTAATTACTGTACTTGTAATGACTATTAAAATGTGGAAGTTTGAGTCTTACTGCTTGGATTTTTTTTCCCCTCAAGATTAGTTGTTTGGAGTTCCTTAAGATTTCATGTGAGCTTTAGGATGAGTTTTTCTTTTTCCGAGAAACCACTGGAATTTTAATAGAAATTACATTGAATTTGTAAGTGATTTCAGGAAGTAAATCTTAATAATAATTCCAGTAGTCCAGAAATAGATGTACTTCAGTTTATGTCCTTTTTTTCAGGAGTATATTGTAAATTTTATTGTTCCTAAACTTCATTGGTTAAAATTGATTTCTAAACATGTCATTTTTAAAAAATATTTTATTTATTATTTTTATGTTACGTGTATGAGTCTATTGTCTGCATGTATGTGAGTGCTCTCATGTTGTGCAATGCCACAGAGGTCAGAAGAGGGCTTCAGATTACCCTGGAACTGGAGTTAAGGATGGTTTGTAGCTGCCATGTGGGTACTGGGAATCGAATCCAGGTCCTCTGTAAGAGCAGTCAGTGCTCTCAACCACTGAGCATCTCTCCAGCCCCAACATGTCATTTTTAAAATGACATTGTTAGTGGAATTGTTTTCATTTTGCAAGCTGTTCACTATTAACATATAGAAGCACAACTTTTGTGAGTATACTTCTGTGTGTTCATTCTAGAACACTACAGAGTATGTTCAGCATAACATTTTTATATGTGAAGTTACTTAAAGTTTTTTTGTGGATGTGGGTGTGTGTGTATGTGTGTGTACATATGTTTGCATGTGGCAACCAGAGATCAAGTTTGGGTATGTTTCTCAATCACTCTCCACCTTGTCTCCCCACCTTATCAGGTCTTTCCCTGAAATTGGAACTCAATGATTTCCCACCACCAGATTGCAAGAGAGCTGTAGGGATCCTCCTGTCTTTGCTTTCCCAGCACTAGGAATACAGACATGCACTAGCTTTTACTTTGGATGCTGGGGCTCTAAACTCAGGTCACAAACTTGTGCAGCACTTTACCAACTGAGCCATTTGCTCAGTGCCTTACTAAGGTTTTCTGTGTGTAAACTTTGCCATCGGCAAACAAAAAAATTCACCAATTCCTTCCATAGATGACTTCTTTCTTTTTCCTGTCATTGTTCTGATTAGAATTGCCAATAGTATGTTGAATAAATGTGGAAAAAGTAGGTGTCTTCACCTTGTTTTTTTAAATCATATGTAAAGAAGCTTTTAGGTTGCAAAATTGAGTATGACTTAACTGAGTTTTTTATCTATAACCTTCATTGACTATTACTTGCATTCACATTTCTTGAAGTGTTTTTAAATTATAAAAGAGTATTGAATTATGTGAAGCACTTCTGTATTAATTGAGGTGATCATGGTGGTTCTCCTTTTATTTGTTAATGTGTTGTTATATTAGACTGGTTTTCATGGGTTAAAATATACTTGCATTCAGAGAACAAAATTCCAGTTCATTGTGGTATATAATCTTTTTAATAATGCTACTAAATTTAGTTTGCTTGTTTTCTGAATATTTATTATGGAGGTCAGAAGAGGGTATCGGATTCCCCTGGGACTGGAGTTACACACAGTTGTTAGTTGCCATGTGGACGTTGGGAACCTAACTCAGGTCCTTTGCAAGATCAGCCAATGCTCTTAACCACTGAGTCATCTCTTCAGGCCCCAACCCCCTTTTTTTGAGGCAGGATTTTGCTATGTTGTCCAGGCTAGTTTTGAAGTCACCACTCTCCTAAATTACATTTTTTTAGTTCTGGGACTTAAGGCATAGACATGTGCCACCGCACTCAGCCTACATTAGTTTTTATTTGGCTAGTTTTCTTTATGTACCTATTGAGCTGTCTTTTGATGATTTGGAACTTGGTACACTCTGTTCCAAAAGAAGGAGGCTTTGATTTGAATCCAGCTAACCTTATAGTCAAATGTAGACAGAAACTTCCTCCTAATATGTGGTCTTTGTTCTTTCTTTCTCATTTGGTTTTGATTTCCTCTCTGTTTATGTGTAGAGCACACCCCTATTAGTATTTATTATATAAGTGATAAGTGATGTGGTTAAAGTTTACTTTTGCAATTTTGTTATATAGTGTCTAATTGATTTCTCTTTATTCAGGAACTTGCAATCAGAAAATAACATGCCTTTAATTTAATTCCCATTTAGTGATTACTTTCTTGGCTTCTGACTTTAAAAAAAAAAAACTACATTAAGTCTGCCAATATTTGATCAGTGCCTAGTGTGTTCTGAAAAGTGGGATTACAAAGAAAAATAAAAACAAGTCCCTGATAATGAATTTACAGACAAATACAGAAAATTTCCCTCCTTATAATGGTGTTAAATGTTAGATTTTCACTTAATGATGAGTCATCTTATTTTACACTTAAAGTTCATTTGAATACAATTTACTTAGTAGAAGATAATTATACCATAAATAAACATAATGAGTTTTCATGAATTGAATACATCCATGAAGTCACTTACATTCAGAATAACTACTGAATACAATGTGCTCACTAAATGCATTGTAGTGAGTGTATTGGGAAATATTTTGTTATCTTTAGGTGCTCCTGGCCCCTAAGGTCGGTCTGTCCTTCCTCCCTCCCTCCCTCCCTCCCTCCCTTCTTTCCTATTAATGCTGTGGCTATATTTTCCAGTAAAGAGTAGTTTCTATGACATTCTGACTGAATGCTGGGAATACCATTATAATAGTGAAAAGATTTCCTCAATTAAAAAAATTTTTGGTCTTTTTGAGACAGGGTCTCCCTGTAGTGGGGCTGGTCTGTAACTCACTATGTAGACAAGGCTAACCTTAAACTCACAGAGATCCAACTGCCTCTGCCTCTCAAGTGCTGGGATTAAAGGTGAGTGCCACCACGTCCAGCGTGTCTCAATTATTTTTTAAACTGTGATGTAGGATAACTTATCATTCTAAATAATTTTATATATAAAGTCTCGAATTTTGCAGAGATGTAATATATTAAACATTATTTAATAATTTTAAGTGCTTTTTTGTGATATTAGTAGTGGCACTTTTGTTGTGGAACCATAACTTATCTTGGTATTTGTCAAATTCTCTTCTGTTGAATGCAACTAGAATAAAATCTCCATGACTTAATGCTATGACATTTATATTGAAGTTTCCTGTAAAGAAGAATGAGTTAATGAAGATTAGCATGAATATAATAGAAACCTTTGCACTAAAGGCAACCATCATTTTAGATATCCTAAGCATTTCAGAGCTATCTATTCCTGGGTGTACTTCAACACTTAGTTTAATTCTATATATATACATCCTCAGTAGTTGAGATTTGTTATTTCATTTTAGAGATTTTTATTTGCTTATAATTTAAATATAATAAAAATCTCATTCTTATCAGTGTGTTTTTTTCCTGGGTATTTTAATTTTTTTTGTTTTGTATTTATTCATGTGTGTATGTGGTGTGGGCGTGCATGCTGAAGTCAAACAACAACTGCAAAAGTTGGTTCTCTCCTTCTACCATGGGAGTTAATGGAATAGAGCTCAGGTCATCAGGATTTATGCAAGCCCCTTTCCCCATTAAGCCATCTCATTGGCCCATTTCTCTTGAATATTTGAAAGGCATTTAGTTGTTTGAAATAGTTGAGTATTTTTAAAATGCATTACAAAATGTTGTTACTTAAGTCTTTTGAACTTGGGGTGATGTGTCATTTATTCATTTGGGGATTTGAAAGCAAAAAAGTTTGATTTGATTTTAAAATAGGTAGGCTGGGGATATAGCTCAGTCATAAAATGATTGTTTAATGTGCATGACCTTAGGTTTGATTCCTCAACACCTTTTTTTTTTTGAGACAAGAGTCTGCCTATACCTGGAACTTGCTATGTAGACTAGGCTGGCCTTGATTTCCTGGAGATCCGCCTGCCTCTGCTCTTTATTGAAAGACTTCAAAGTTATAGAAACAGAGAGCTAGTACCATTTCTGAAAGTGTTAATTTATTTTTTAGCAGTTAAGCAAACAATTAAAAATAGTCCATGCTCATAGTAACTGTTTAATAGTAACAATGTACGTTTCCCCCAGATATCATGCTTTGTGAATGATAGCATAAAAGAGTAGGGTTTTTGTTTGTTTGCTTATTCATTTTGCCCCATGGGTTGAGGACATAGTCTGTGGTGCCAGGCACAACACCATAGGAAGAGTAAGTAGCTCTTGGCTGTGGCAGTAGTAAAAAGGTTTTCAGGGGCCAGGAGACAGGATCTCACTTTACATAGCTCAGACTAGCGTGGAATGCACTGTGTGGCACAGGCTGGTCTCAAACTCAGAGCAGTCCTTCTGCCTCCTATTTTTATTTTTCTGTTTTTAATTTTTAAAACTTACAGGCTTTGCCCAAGTGACTAACTGAATGAGCTAACAGCATGAAATCTCTTTAAGTATTTGTTATGTAAATGAATGTCATGCATCGATTTTTATTCTTTTAAAGGAAGGTGCATCCGCTCGTAAGACTCAAACTCCTGCAGCCCAGCCTGTACCTAGACCAGGTAAAAATGTAAAACTTTGATTTTTTTTTTCTTCTAGATGATTGTAATAATCAATGCTTTGATATTGTAATAACCTGAAGAAATGAGTATTTTGCTTAAAATACATCAAAAAACTTTTTCTTCAAATTAGTCGTCAACATTCCTTAAGCAGATCTTAAAACTGTGATAATACAAAATGCTTATTAAACTTTAGTCAGTATCATTAGTAATTCTTTATTTTCTTAGTAGAAGAATATAAATTAAAATGATAGCCTGTAGAATCTTTGCTATTTAATTTTGTAATATTTTACTGAAATAAATTTTCCTGATTCCCCCCCTCTCAACACACACACCAAAGATCACTTTCTCTACACTTTAATAAGGGGCACCACTATCGACTGTGTTTCTTAGTCCTCAGACTTAGTAGCCATCCCTCATATTTCCTTATTCCTTTCCTAACTTCGGAGTGGATTCTATAAGCTTTACTTTTTTCTGCATCCCTCCTTTTCACTTACCTCGTATCCCTCCTGTTTCACTTATCTGTTCTACCATAACTCAAGACCCATTGTTTCTCTAAGACATCTTAAATTGTAGTTAACAGACCAGTATATCAGTCTCTGTACTTTTTGTTTTTGGTCCTCCCTCCAAAAGACACATAGTATAAACTGGGGGCAAAATACTATTATAGCAAATGCATGATAATCTTTTTTTTTTTTTTTTGCTTTATTTTTATTTTATGTGTACGCGTGTATTACATTCATGTATGCAATTGCACCTGTGTAGTCTGGTACCCAGGGAGGACAGAAGAGGGTGTCAGATCCCCTGGAACAGAAATTACAGATGGTTGCTAGCCACCATGTGGGTACTAGGATTTGAACCTGGGTCTTCTGCAAGAACAGCCAGTGCTCTTAATCACTCTCTCCAGCCCTACATGATAATCTTACATAATTTATGTTGCTGCTACCCCCTTTTTCACTCAGCCTTAGATTAGAATAAAAATTAGCAGCAAGAAAAAGATGCCCTCATATTCAAATCACTCATCAACTGAGGGCTATCATACTAGTCCTGAGCTTTCTGATTTCATTTTTTGCAATTTTCATAAAATATGGCTTGATGGCATTTAGATCTCCTCTCCTATCCATACCTTACCCCACTGCCTCACCCCCACCCCACCAAATTTAATGTACTCTTAAAATATAAATGGCCTATAGAGTCTGATTTGTGTCCCCAAATGTGTTTTAGTGTGGGTCTATCCACTGGGCCCACCAAGAGCCACATCCCTGTAAGACACTCTCTCTTCCCCTCTCAGCAGCCATTATTTGCCAGTTCCTTAGGTTGGGTTGGGATTTCTTACCCACTTCCCCATCTTTATGCTGGGATTTTGTCTGGTTTTAGCTTGCATGGGACTTGTGAATGTTGTCACCATTGCTATGAGTTCATATGAGTAAATGACCAGCTGTCTAGAAGACTACCCTCTCTGGCTTTTACAATCTTTTCTGCCTCCTCTTCTGAAATGATCCCTGAGCCTTGGGAAGCAGAGGTTTGGAATGGGTGCCCTATTCAAGGATAAGCACTCTGCTGCCTCTTTTTCTCTGCACCTTGGCCATATGTGGTTTTCTGTGTTAATTACCATCCTCTGCAAAAGGAAACTTCTCTGGTGAGAGTTGAGAGATACATTCATCATTTGTGTGGAGGTTGCATTGAAATGTGTCACTTAGGGTTAAGCATCTCACAGACACATTTGACCAGTTCTGGAACTCTGTAATTGTCTCCATCTGTTGCACAAAGAAGCTTCTTTGCTGAGTAGTGTAAAGTACACTTGTCTGTAAATATGACTAAAGTTAGAATAAAGTAAGAAATTACATTGGTCTAGGGGTGTGGTAAAAGTAGATTTTTCTCTAGGATCTATGACCTTGCCAACCATGTGTACTTGACTATATTTGCAGTACCACATATGAGTTCCTTCCCATTGAGCAGGTCTTAATTCCAGTTAGACAGCTATTAATAAAAGTGTCACTACTGCACCAATAGTGATAGTTGGCTGTGCCAGTCATTGTTTATTAGGCTTTATAGCTGGGTAGGCCCATTGATTGGTTTTCTCCCTTGGCAGCTTGTGTAGTGTCCTCTGATACCATGAGAGCTAGTCTTCAGGGAGGAGGCTTCCAGGTCAGTTCCAGCTCAAGTGCTCCAAGTCCTATGTGTTGACGTGTGACTTGTCTTCAGCAATAGGGTCTTACCTTCAAGTTCTGGGAGGTAATTGAGGTCTGTGGCAATAGTTTGTGTTATTTTGGGAGTCTTTTGGATTACCCTGGTGGACAATTTGAAGGGAGGTTTCTCCTTGGCACTGTGTTTTTGTTATGCAGCCTTCAGCTATACACATGCCCTAATATATTTATTGGTGTGTATTTTTCAGTAGGACTTTGAACAAATCGATTTCCCTCTGGTTTTTCATACTATCTAAGCATTATTTATCCCTCCTTTCACTCTTCCTGTGTAACCTTTTCTATGCCCTCCCCAGTTAAAATCCACTCCCTTTTCCCTCTTAACACTATTTTCCTATTGCCTTCTCTCAAGCTCCTTCTTCCCTGTTGTATCCCCATTATTCCTTTTCCTCTCTTCTTTTTTTTTCTTTTCTTTTCTCTTTTTCTCCTCCCTTCCCCTCCCCCCTTCTTTAAAAAAAAAAAAAAAGACCTAGGGACTCAGGAGCTCAGTGGTTAAGAGCACTGGCAGCTCTTCCAGAGGATCAGAGTTCAGTTCCCAGTGCCCACATAGAGGCTCACAACCACACTTAACTCCAGTTCTAGAGGATTTGACGCCCTCTCCTGTCCTCCATAGGCTTTGCACTACACAGATGCATTTACATACATGCAGGCAATACACTCATACAAATACAGTAAAGATAAATTTAAAAAATTATCTTGCTTTC
>NW_008340940.1:2232390-2242829 GCF_000622305.1 Nannospalax galili | reverse complement strand
AATACAGTAAAGATAAATTTAAAAAAATTATCTTGCTTTCAGTGACTCTTAAGTACTTGTTTTGTCATCAGAGATAGGAAAATCAAAACTTGATTGAGATTCCATGACACCTATGTCAAAATAGGGTGTGTTGGTAGCACATGCCTACTGTAGTTCTGCTAGTTGGACATGGGAAGATCACTTAAACCCAGAAGTTCAAGACCAGCTTGGAAAACAGAGTAAGACCCCATCACAAACTAAAATAAGTAAATAAAATAGTATTAAAAGTTCTTATGTGGATGGATTCCTATTTTTCTCACCTTCTCCAAGAAAAATCTCCTTACCTATTGACACCAGATTGCTGTAGTTCTCCAACATCAACTCACCCCATCTTGCCCGTATTTCTTCCCTATCATTTGTACCTTTCCCTGTCTCTTTTTCATAGGTACTGCAATTTCTTCCTGCCTTTGCATTTGCACACATTCCAATGGACAGTTCACCTGCTTTTCATCCTTCAAATTTGAATTTAAATGTCACTTTCTTTAAGAGGCTTTTTGGAAACATTTTATTTAACCAACACTTTTCTTTTTATACACATCTTTTGTCACTTTTGTGTTCAGTCGTGTGTGCATGAGTGAGGATGTTGGAGATCAAGCAAACTATGTCTTCAGCCTCATCAGATTTATTTGTGTATTTACTGATGATCTAGCTCACCTACTAGACAGAATGCTTTGTGAGGGCACATCTTATTTATTATTGTTTTATGTGCTGCTTAGTAACTTAAGTAGAATGCCTTGTACAGAGATTTTGAATAAATACTTTTAAAGTAAATAATTAGCCATTTGAAATTAAGCAAACAACAGTAATTTTTATTTTGGCTTTTGTTGGCAGTGATTACATAGGTTTAAGTAGCAGTAGCAGCAGGGCTTTGTAAATGGCATAAATATATGCCAAGACCTGCCTAAGGATTTAGAATACATTATTGTTTTAAAATTTTCATGACGCTGTTAGAATGTAGTGACTGTTATCTCTGTTTTATAGTTAAGGAAACTGAGACTGGACAGTGAATTGATTTGCCAGGTTAATTTCTATAGGGTATAGCAAATATGGATAGAGATTTAAATCATATGAGTACAGACTCTTGTTACTGATCATTCTGGTATGCGGACTTATTTTTTTTTTAAAAAAAAGTTTAATAGTGCATATGTATTGCAAAGCTGTGGGTTTTGACATTTTTTGTTCCACTATATAGCAAATACTTTGGCATATACTTCCAGTGTATCACCATGTTAACCATATTCTCTACTCATTACCCTCTGCTGCCTCCCCAACTAGTCCTCTTGCTTTCCCCAAATTGTTAGCTTTCTATTTTCATATTGTGTATGTGTTTTTACATGTGTATGTGTGTAAAATCTAGGCTCCACATATGAAGGAAACCATGCTGTGTTTGTCCTTTTGAGACTGGCTTATTTTTGCATATAGTATGATCTCCAGTTCCATTTCTTTTTTTCTGAAAATGACATGATTTTGTCCTATGATAAATGTGTTCATGTTATGTGTGTGATGTATATACGTCTGGATGTGAGTATGAGTGCATGCATGTACATGTGGAGGCCAGAGGTCATTGCTCTCTTCCTTAGTCACCCTTCATCTTGTGTTTTGGAACAGTCTCTCATGGAATGTGGAGCTCATGAATTTGGCTAGACTGGCTAGCCAGTGAGCTTTACAGGTATCTGTTTACCTGTCCTTAACACAAACAGTCTTGGGGTTACAGGCATATGGATTTTATGTAGGTTCTTGGTATTCAAATTCAAATTCTCTTGCTTTCGCAACAGGCACTTTACTGAGCCATCATCTCCCCAGCCTATGTTTTATTATTCTTAATGACTGACTCTAACTTCATTACTATATATAATATATGTGCATATCATATTTTCTGTATACATTCATGTTCTCATGTTCACCTAGAATGATTACCTAACAGCTGTTGTGAATGTTGCCACAGTAAACATGGATTAGCAAGTTTCTCTGTAGTATGCTGACTTGAGTTTTATTGGGTATATTCCTAGCAATGATAAAGTTAGATCACATGGTAGTTCTGTTTTTCTTTTTTGAGGAACCCCCGTATCAAATTTCAGAGTGACTATCTTAAATTGTTCTCACCAGCATTATTTAAATGTTCTTTTCCCCCAAATCCTTGCCAATATTTGTTATTGTTTCTTCTTTATTACATTTAGTGTTTGTGTCTGCATATGTATGTGGGCACTCATGTGCCATGGCACATGTGTGGAAGTCAGGGCAACTTGTTCTTCCTTTCTCAGTCATCAGGTGTGACAAGTGCCTTTTCCCATTGAACCATTTCACTGCCCTGTTTTTTCTTAATGACAGTGGTGACATAGAGTCTCTATTTAGTTTTAATTTACATTTCCCCAGGAGCTAAGGATGTTGAACATCTTGTTGTTGTTGTTATTTATTGGCCATTTGTACTATGATTTTTTTTAGACGTGTCTCTTCATTCCATGTGCCCACTTCCTGGATGACTTGGTTTTTTTTGGTGTTTAAGCTTTTGAATTCTATAAAGTATAGATATTAATCACCTGTCCATTATATAGCTGACAAAGATTTTCTTTCATTCCCTTGGTGTCAACAACTTCACTTTTCTGTTTTCTTTGCTGCGTAGAAGTTTTTTAATTTCATGCAATCCCATTTTTCAGTTCTTAGAATTGTTTTGTGAACTGCTGGAGTCCTTTTCAGAAAGCCCTTGCTTGTGCCTATGTCCTGAAATGGTTTGCTTATTCTGCTCTGACAGTTTCAGAATTTCATGTCTTACATTAAGGTCGTTTATTTATTTTGAATTCATTTTCATGGAAGATGAGAGGGATCTAGTTTTATTCTTCTCTATGTGGGTATCCATTTTCCAAGCACCATTTGTTGACGAGGTGGTCTTTTCTCCAATGTATGTTTTTTACACCTTTTTCAAAATTAGGTGGCCATAGCTGTGTGAGTTTATTTCTGAGTCTTTCTGTTCTAGTCCTTCAGTCTTCATGTCTGTTTTTGTGTCAGTAGCATACAGTTGTTGATATTATGACTTTGTAGTATAATTTGACATCAAGTAATTGCTATTTTTATTTAGAATTGCTTTGACTATTCAGTCTGTTGTGCTTCCATATGTAATTCAGAATTATATTTTCTATTCTTTTGATGACAGTTGCATTGAGACTGTAGCTTTCTTTAAGTAGTGTAAGTAGTGTAGTCATTTTCACAATATTAATCATACAAATCCATGAGCATGCCTTACAGACTTCTTATTCTGGCCACTGCCATTTTTGTTAAATCAAGCTTATCAGTATACAGATCACAATGACTCTGCTTTGGTTTTTACATACTAAGAATTCTGCCTTTAAATATTCTTTTGTAGTTATTGCCTATAAATCTTTGAACTTCTATATGTATGGGGGGTGTTTTTTTGTTTTTTTTTTTCTGGAACCAGGGTCTATTTCTGTAGACCATGCTGGCCTTGAACTCACAGAGATCTACCTGCCTCTGCCTCCTGGGTACTGGGATTAAAGGTGTGTGCTACCATGCCCAGCTATTTTACTTTTTCTTACATTTGATCTTCTGGGCCTTTATTTTAGCAAATATTGCCCTAATTTCTTGAACCTGTTTGTGTACTCCTTTAACAGAAAAGATGGAAGGAAACTGATTAAAATGACATTGAGATTGATTCCCTCCATTATCTCCCACACATAGCAACTTTTGTCTCTTGTTTACACATGTATCTGTTCAGTCTATCATTAATTTATCCTCTACCTATTGCTAAATATTTCCTGAGACTTATTGTATGCCAGATAATATAATCTAGTCATTCAGATTTGTAAACTCTACTTCTAAAAATGATTTAAGGAAGCTTATATCTTTCCTTAGCACAGGGAAAAATGAAATGATTACAAATAGGTATATGTGTGAGCTTGTCTTTGTATAAGTTGAAAGATCATAGTAATAAACTGTAGTCACCACAAAATAACTATACAAAAGTATATGAAGAATTCATTAGGTTATAGCAAGATGCTAGAATGGAATATAGTCTAAAAATGCTTGTGTTCTATGATTCTATTAAAAATGGTAAGTGTCGTGAAAATTGACATTAAATTACAGTATGCCCCACTATTCACCAACCACTTTTTAATTCTAGTGTACATATACTATGGTTATGGAGTTGCTAAACCATTTTCCAACATGGAACAACCATGTTGGAAACGGCTGTACAGTTAGGTTCTCTTTCCACATCTGTCAGTCTATCCTTAGATTATTCTTCTCCTAAACGAGTTTTTTAATTTGAGTACATTAGTGTTTATTTTTTGTTCTGTGAAGTCCTGTGGTTTTGATAAGTGCTCATTGTCCTGTGTTCATTATAGCATCATGCAGAATGCCTTAAAAATCTAAATCTTTGAAATTTTTGTGATTTTTTTTTTTTTTGTAAGAAACAAAAAACAGCTACATTGCTGTGGCACATCAAAAGTAATTGATAGGACTGTGTTATAAATAAATACTGAAAACTGAACACAACACTTTTTAATCTTCTGTATTGATCATGAATTAATTATTGCTATATATTAACAAATAGTTCTACATCTACCACATATAAAATACTAAAACTAGAAATATTTGTGTTTTGTAGTACACCTGCAGTTACTACTAATAAAACCATTTCCAGACAGTGTAGACAAGCACATATATTTGACTCACTCCCCCCGCCCTTGGTCTTTTTGAGATAGGGTCTCCCTGTAGCCCCAGCTGTCCTGCTCACTATGTAGACCAGGCTGGCCTTGAACTCACAGAGATCCGCCTGCTGCCGCCTCTGCCTCTGTTTCTGCCTCCCCGGTGCTGGGAATAAAGGAGTGCACCACCACACCCAGCTTGACTCACTATTTTTAAGGCTTTCTCTCTTTAAAAAAAATGTTTAAAATTTTTAAAGAGTAAAACAGTAAATAAGTTAGAACTATTTGATCTTAATTCACAAGAATGCCTTTCTCTTCCTTCAAAGTAGTTTTCTTCTCCTGTACTTACTGTGTTAGGTACTTGTGTAATCCTCTGCCTCTACATTTGTAACCAAGTTAATCAATTAATTATGAAACTGTTTTCTTTGTTTACCAGACCCAGACATCCACAACACAACAGTATACAGCACTGTTATACATAAGCTTTTCTTGTGACAATAAACTGTTGAGTAATGCTAAGGCATTTTAATATGTTTATGAAGCAGAGATACAATATTTGAGAAGATACTATGTATATTACCATGTGAATATCAGAAATGTTTAGACTTTTTTCAGAGTTTGAAAATAATATGGTTTTTATAACTATTGTGATTCCTCCCCTCCTCCTTACAGTTTCTCAAGCAAGACCTCCCCCAAATCAGAAGAAAGGTATGGTTTTAAACTTTCTTTAGAAATTAAATATGGGTGAACTATGTTGCAATTCCAGGGCTAATAGTATTTTTGTGTCCTGTATCAAGTGTGTCTGTTTGACACTCATTGGTTAGCAAATAAGGCACATGGGCTATTAAATATGCTTTACCATTATTGCTACTTTAAAATATTTTGGCACAAAATAGTTAAATTTATAAAATTTGAATTTATTTTTAATAAAAAAGTAAGTTTAGTTCCTTTAATAATATATTTCTTGCTTTTAAATTTTTGTCTTCACAGGATCACGAACACCCATTATCATTATTCCTGCAGCTACCACTTCTTTAATAACCATGCTTAATGCCAAAGACCTTTTACAGGATCTGAAGTAAGTCATTTGTTATAAGTAATTCGCAATTTTTTAAACTTTTTCTAAGACACTGAGGTATGCAGTAGTTACTGATTGAATATTACTTACTTGAAGAAAAGAATTTTGCTTAACAGCTGAAGTAAAACTTTTTCAAAATTGTGTTTTTTCTTTTATCTGAATCCTTTAGATACAGTTATAGAAACTTATGGATAAAGTTCTAATGAAAAGTATATTCTATTAGCTTTTAAAATTATTTAAAAAAAATTTTTTTCCCCTGAAGAACTTGAAGAGGTTCTAAAACTAATTCATGTCCTTTCTCTGGTTTTGATGTCTATGTACCCTACAGGGAGGAAGCACCCAAATAGGGGACCATAATCATTTAAACAGAAGTAAAGGTTAAAAGAAGTACACACACGTTGCACAGTGCCTGAGGAGGTCAGAGGAGGGTGTTGGATCCCCTGGAACTAGAGTTACAGATGGTTGTGAGCCACCATGTAGGTGTTGGGAACTGAACCCAGGTTTTCTGCTAGAGCAACCAGTGCTCTTAACTCCTAAGCCATCTCTCCAGCTCCTAAAAAGTAAACATTTTAAAAAGTGCAAATAAAACCTATACTCTAATTTACAGATGCTTAGCTTTTTGAAAATTTTATCGTCTGTTTCCCTTATCCTTTTTAAAGTGAGTACAATCATTTTTATGCTTGGGTTTTTTCCAATAAACATATGTATTATGTTAATGAGTTAAAAATAAATCTGCCCCCTTTTCAGCCATGTTCAAATTTAAAATCTAAGTATTTGGTATGTACTTTCTATTAACATTTCCTTTTACATTTATGGATATTAACAAATATCCTACTTTTAATTATTATGGCTTGTTTGTTTTTTGAAACAGCAAAGACTGACCTTGAACTTGTTGTATAGCCACAGCTGGCCTGGATTCCCTCATCTTCCTGCCTCTACTTCCCTATTGCTAGGATTACAGGTGTGTGCTGCCACACCTGGCACATGACAATTTTTAAAGCTACTACTACTTGAATTGATTATCTACACAGAAAGATAGGGTGATGCTGTTACTGATTTAGATAGTTTTCAGTGATAACAGTCAGTAAGTAGCAAGGTTTAAGATAAGCCCTGACTCAATGGTTTTCAGAATTCTGTCAAGTTAATGAGAGTCAAGCATGGCTAAGTGAATTTGGGGCGGGGGTAGTTTTTTCCTGTCTTACTGTTAAAATGGATGTATATTTTACATGTCCCATGAAACACTGCTGAGGGACATGGGGTATTAACATGGTTTCTTCTCTCACCATGGTTTTTATCATGTAGGGGAAATAAAATGAAGGAACTTAAAAAATACTATGTTTGAGAGGAAGGGAGAAGTACTGTAATCTCTGGCTGGAAACCAGTGGAGCTGTCACATGTTCAAAGTAGTTGGCACTTTCGTGTCAAATAGAAACTGACATCGTATCTGATTGCATTGAGTATCTGGTGATTTAATATTAATGTCTGTCATAAATTTGAACTGTTGATCACACATTCTTTTAATTATTTAAGTTAATATAAAAAGTAGTGGGCTTCATTAAGACATTTTCAGTGTTCTTACTCATTTGTCTCCTCCACTGTTACCCAAATAGTCCTCCCTTCTGCTTTCATGTCATTTAAATTACATTGCCCTCTCTTTTTCCACCTTCTCTCACCCTTAATATATCTTTCTTCTCTCCTGATTCCCTTTCTCCTTTTATGACCTACCTGTATGCACGTACATACACATGCACACACACTTAGACTTACACACTTAGACACACACACTTAAATATAGATACTGTTCTAGTTTGTTCTTCATTGCTGTGACAAAATATTCTGACCAATACCAACTTGGGGAGGAAAGGGTTTATTTGTCTTACATCTCCCAGGTTGCAGTTCATCAGGGAGCCCAAGGTAGCCCAGGGCAGGAACCTGGAAGAGGAGCTGGAGCACAGGCCATGGAGGAATACTGCTTACTGGCTTGCTTCCTTGGCCCCTGCTCAGCCTGCTTTCTTATGCAACACAGGCCCACCTGCCCAGGGGTGGCACCACCCATAGTAGGTTGAGCCCTCCCACAGCACTTAACAATCAAGAAAATGCCTCACAGACATGGCCACAGGCCAGTTTGTTAGAGGAAATTCCCCAGTTGAGATTCCTTCTTCCCAGGTGTGTCAAGTTGACAACCGAAGCCAACCATGACAAATTCCATTGTGCATATGTGCCCATATGTTCATCCATCTATTGATGAACACTTAGACTGTTTCTATTATGACTAGTGAAGCAGTAAAAGATACATGTTTTCTGTGGTATGTTGGCTTCAGGTGTTTACCTAGGAGTTGTACAGGTGTTTTATTTTGTAGATAATGTGTGTGTGTGTGCGCGCGCGCACACGTGTGTGTGTGTGTGTGTGTGTGTGTGTGTGTGTGTGTGTGTAAAGTAATGCCTACACTGAATTTCATCGTAACTGCACCACTATATTCACAGCAGGAGTGATGGACGTGTAGGCTGGTTCCATTTCCAAACTACTGTAAATAATACAGCAATAGTGAATATTTAACATGGTTTCCATAGCAGCTGCAGAAGTTTATGTACGTTTTTGCCACCAATACATAAGGGCTTCTCTTCCCCCCACATCCTTACCAGCTTTTGTTTTTTGTTTTCTTGATGATAGCCACTGGAGTAAGCTCCAGTAAGATCAGCTCTCAAAGCAGCTTTAATTTGCATTTCTTGAATGACTAAGAATAATGAAGACTTAATTATTTATTGGCCATTTGTATTTTTCTTTGAATACTGTCTGTATTTTATCAGCCCATTTATTTATTAGATTATTTCAGAGTTTGGTGTTTAATTTTTTTGTAGTTCTTTATATGTCTTAGCTATTAATCCCCTGTCTGATGTGTACTTGGCAAAATGTTTCTCCCATTTTGTAGGCTGTCTCTTCACTCTGGTGATTTTAATTTTATGCATTACCATTTGTCAATTCTTGAGATTATTTCCTGTACTATTGGAGTTATTTTCAGAAAGTCTTTGCTTATACCTATCTCTTGAAGTGTTTCCCTATGTTTTCTTCTAGGAATTGTAGGTAGGTCTTGCACTAAGGGTTTTGGTCCATTTTGAATAGATTTTGTACAGAGGGAGAGATTGAACTATAGTTTTATACATCTACACGTGGAAATCCAGTTTCCCAGCACCATTTGTTAAAGCAACTGACATTTTTCTAATGCGTAACTTTAACAGCTTTGTTGGAAATTAGGTTTCTATAGCTGTGTTGGTTTATTTTTGGGTCCTCAGTTCTAGTCTTTTAGTCTGCACATATGTTTCCATGACATTACTATATACTTTTTGTCACTATGGTTTTATAGTATAATTTGATAAAATATTGTAATGTTCTTCTAATGGTTTTTCTGCTTAGGATTACTTTGACTCTTTGAACCCTATTGTGTTTCCATACGAAACTGATGTTTTTTTTTTTTTTTTCTAGTTACTTCTTTGAAGAATGTTAATTAGAATTAGAAAGAGGATTGCAGTGAATCTGTAGATAGATTTGGAGCATCATGATTGCAGGAGCATTTGGGGGAATGTTTAGTGTTTTAAATGCTTTCACGTGTCTCCTCACTATGTAATTAATATGCAAAAGTCTTTTCATAATTTATAATTCTGCAAAATGGGATATGCTTCTGTTTTCTTTAGCTATATTTTTGTATTTCTAGATTATTCTACTAAATTATGGATACTTCAGATATCTGGGCTTGTTATGTAACAAATATTGTAACTATGCTGTTTAAACTTAAATTTAAGCATTAAGTAAATGAAGATAAAGAAAAGGAGGAGGAAACACAAGGGGAAATTGGAAAAATAGAGACTTAACCTAAAATTCAACATTTCAATTTGTGTATGTTGTTTTCAGCCTGAAAGTAATTTATGTATTTAACTCCACCTTTCAATTTATTTTTTGGTATATAGTGATTATGTGCACGAGTGGAGCTATTTCCCATGATGCTCCCTTACACTTGATCTTGGGAATTTTACACTTTGATTTTTGAATTTGGTTATTTATTTATTTATTTATTTTTGGTCTTTTTGAGACAGGGTCTCCCTGTAGCCCCAGTTGTCCTGGAACTCACTATGTAGACCAAGCTGGCCTTGAACTCACAGAGATCTGCCTGCCTGAGGAGGGCCTCCCTGCACAAGAGAATGCTGTGAAGATATGTAGAATATTCTCCTTTTATTCACTAAATGTTCCACACATGCCTGTAAGGAAACTACTTGGGCCTGGGCAGTAACTGCTGGGAATTAAAACTGGCAGAACAACTATTGGAGTTTATACCTGATTGAGAATAATTCCTGCTGTTTCACAACTACAGACAATGCAAAATGGTACATTTGCCTTGAAAAACAGTATAGGATTTTTTTTCTCCATACCATACTAAGATGATTATTATACTATCAGTTTTCTTCCTTTGTTGATAAATCAGGTGCTAGTGAGTTAAATTATTTGAAGAAAATCTGCTCTGATGATTGAGAATAATTCCTGCTGTTTCACAACTACAGACAATGCAAAATGGTACATTTGCCTTGAAAAACAGTATAGGATTTTTTTTCTCCATACCATACTAAGATGATTATTATACTATCAGTTTTCTTCCTCTGTTGATAAATCAGGT
>NW_008340940.1:2223930-2226656 GCF_000622305.1 Nannospalax galili | reverse complement strand
GGCGCAGGGCTCAAACTAGGAGTATAGAATGGCGAGGGGGGGGGGATGGAAGGGTGAATGTGGCTTAGGGAGTCCCAGCGCAGAGAGCTGCGCTGTAGACTTACCCCAAGAGGCCTGAGGATAGTAGTGCAGGCTAGGAGAGTTCGCCAGTGGTGCAGGCCCAGGGAAGCAGAGAGAGGTGAGGGCAGGGCCAGGACCAGAAGTGGTGCTCCTGGAACCCAAGAAAGGGATTGAGTTGCTCTGGGTGAGAAGGATCAGGAAAGAGTATTGGTTCCCCAGGTGTCTGGGGCCCCAAGACTAGGAATGGCGCAGGGCTCAAACTAGGAGTATAGAACGGCGTGGCGGGGGGGGCGGGGTGGAAGGGTGAATGTGGCTTAGGGAGTCCCGGCGCGGAGAGCTGCGCTATCGACTTACCCCAAGAGGTCTGAGGATAGTAGTCTGCTCTGATTATTTTCAAAAATCATTTAAATTTTATCTACTGTACTTGTATTTGGAAGTCTTTCTTCTCTATCCTTCTTGGATTGCTTAGAATTAAACCTATGAATTATTATTCTTCATTTCTCAAAGGATTATTTTCCTTTGGAAATTTGTTGAGCTTCCTTTGGGTGGGGGAGTATTCTAGGAAGAAGTAGCTAAATAAGTGCTTCGAAGCATTACCAGCCTATTATGTTTAAATTAAATGATCAGTTTGAGGTTTTAAGCATACACATATTGTAGCTGCAAATGCAGATTTGAGACATTTAATTTTTAATTTTTTTTTCAATTGCCAGGGGTAGGGTAAAGGTTAAAGACAGGGGAGTAAAGAGGAAGGGTTTATTTCTAATTTATCATTGCATTGAACTTAACCAGATTTCCAGAGTCCCAGTATATGAGGAAAAGAGCTCTCACTAGATTTTCTACATTGAGCAGGATTAGCACTTTGTTTCATATTCTAGAACTAAGTGAAAGGTAAAAATACAGCTCAGAATCACTTGGTTTGCACGTGCCTTCTATGGTTAGCAGTCTGCACTGCCATTCCTGCTTTTTGAGTTCTTTTCTTAATCTTTCTAGCTCTGGCAAAGAATCCTTTAAGATAGGTTTTTAGACTTTATTGATGTTGTTTAGATTTTTTTCTTTTGAAGTATTGTTCAATTTACTTAAGAGAGTCATATTATCATATGAGAAACAGAAAAAAAAACAACCCCCCCAAAACACAGTTCTTGAAGATCATAGTTTAATAGCTAACTCTTCTTATTGTTCCTTAAAGTTTTTAAAAACTGTATAAAAACATAATTGTCATAATTCCTGAATGGAAGAACACACAGAAATCTTGTACTATCTTACTTTCCTTGTTGCTGTGACAAAATACCCGAGAAAAGCAGCTTAAGGAGGGAACAGGTTTATTTGGCTCACAGTTGGAAGGTGTAAGTCCATCTGCATCGTGGAGGGATGAGAATGGCAGCAGGAACTGGAGACCTGGTCACATTTGAACTGTAGACAGGAAGCAGCTGGACGTGCCTGGTTGTTTACATTCTCCTTTTCATTTAGTTAGAACCCCAGCCCATAGAATGGTCTGCCCATAACTAGCATGGTTCTTCCCACCTCAGTTAAACTGTCCTAATTTGCTTTCTGTTGTGGATCAAAAGCATCTTGGGGAGAAAAGAGTTTATTTCATCTTACAGGTTACAGTCTATCCTTAAGGGACATCAGAGCAGGAACTCCAGCAGGGAGTTGAAGTTGAAACAGAAATGGTGGAGGAACGCTACTTACTACTTTACTGTTTTGCTTGCTCCGTAGCTTTTGTTCAGCTAGCTGTTTTATGCAGCCCAGGACTGCTACTGCCCACAGTGGGGGCTGGGTCCTCCTATATGGATTAGCCATCCAGAAAGTTCCCTATGGACATGCCTTACAGGCCAGTCTGATCATGGCTATTCCCTAATTAGTACTCACACAGATAACTCTGGGCTGTGTCAAAGTGACTGCTATAGCTGACTAGGAGATAACCCAGTCTAGAAACTGCCTCACGGACATGCCTAGAGTTTTATCCCTTAGGTGATTCTAGATCCTGTCCAGTTGACAGTATTAACCATCACAAATCTGAAATAACATGGTTCTCCTTAATAATTCTTTCAGATTGAATTTTCAGTTCATCTCATATCTGAGCATCTGCTTACTGCAAAACAACACACTAGCTGTGACTTCAAGAAAGTTGAAGTCTAGAAGGGAGGTAGCAAATTTGGTAAATAAATTACTATTTTAAAAGGAGAGACAGTTGCAGAATTGTAAGGAGTTGAATGCTGCTTTCAATAAGGAAGATGAGTTCTTAGTGAAATAAATGTAGTTTAAATTTAGAATTAAATACATCTATCTCTAGAGACACTTAAATCTTGGTAGACTAGGAGACCAAAGTTACTTCAGTTATTTAATACTGGATATATTTATTTGTATCAGATATATTGTCCCTCCAGACAGTATTGGTATTGATTTGTTTGAAGTCTTAGGGCAAGGAGAGGCATAGAAATGAAACACTGTCAAGATTTAAGTCTGTTATGACTTAGAGGATTAATTTTTGTCTTATTTTCTTCAACATCCTAAATTATCTTCCATTTGGCCATTGCTATCATTAACTGACACTTATAAGCTCTAAGAGGAATTATAACAGAATATAATGATAAATTAATAATTGACCTAGAGTAGCCAAACTAGTAGTGTTGTAAAATGTGGCGCTTGGTCATACTCTTTGTTTA
>NW_008340940.1:2197284-2223876 GCF_000622305.1 Nannospalax galili | reverse complement strand
GTTTCTTTTTGAGACAGGGTCTCCCTGTAGCCCCAGCTGTCCTGGAACACACTATGTAGACCAGGCTGGCCTTGAACTCACAGAAATCCACCTGCCTCTGCCTCCTGAGGGCTGGGATTAAAGGTGTGTGCCACCACGCCCCAGCAAACATTGTATATTTTATTGATCTTATAATTGCTAACGTCTTAGAGTCGTGAGGACTAGGTAGCAGTCCTGACACAATTTTCATAGTTTTGAAAATTGTCTTATTATCTATGTCTAGCGAAAGATTTATGGCTACAGTGTATATGGAGCTCCCACATGTCACTGTTAAAAAGAAGGAAAAACAAAAGGAGCAAAAGACTTCAATTCTTCAGTAAAGAATATAGTACCCAGTGAACATGTGAGGAGAACTACTTTACACCCATCAGAAAGGCCTACTGGGTGTGGTGGGGCACAGGCAGGCGGATCTCTGAGTTCAAGGCCAGCGTTGTCTACATAGTGAGTTCCAGGACAGTTGGGGCTACTGGGTGACCCTGTCTCAAAAAGACCAAAAAAAAATAAATAAATAAATAAATAAATAAAACAAAAAACACTAGCACTCTTAGGGTGAAAAATATAGAAATAGTACAACTGTTCTGGAAAACGTTTTTGCAGTTTCTTAGAAAGTTAAATGTATCCCATGTTTTAAAATTTTCACATTATCTTGGGACTGGAGAGATGGCTCAGTAGTTAAGACCACTTGTTGCTCTTGCAGAGGACTATGATTTGGTTCCCAGAACCCACCTGATGGCTTACATCTTTATCTCCACTTCCAGGGAATCCGATACCCTCTTCTGACCTCTGTGGGCACCACACATACATATGGTATACAAACATAACTACAAGCAAAACACTCATACACAAAATTAAATCTGCCTCCATAAAAGCACTAATGCACTATCTATATTAGCTTTATTGTAGTAAATCGTGTTTTAGAAGTACTCTGATAAAGACTGAATGTTTGTCCCTTGCCATAAATTTTATATATTTAAACTTACCACTCAAGTACTGATATTGAAAAGAGGGGACTTTGGGAGGTGTGATAGTTAACACTGTCAACTTGACAGGGTCTAGAATCACTTAGGAGATAAGCCTCTGGATAATGCCTGTGAAGGATGTCTAGATAGGTTAATTGAGATGAGAAGGCCCACTCACTTTGGGCAGCACCATTCCTTGGGCTGAAATCCTACACTGAGAAAAAAGGAGGAAGTAAACAGTGGCAATTCTTTGCTCTCTGCTTTCTGACTATGGTCACAAATGTGACTAGCTACTTCAAGCTCCTGTTGTCTTGCCAATAAACCCTTCTTTCCCTAAATTCCCCTTGTTAAGTGTCTTGTCACAGAAATTAGACAAGTAAGTAAGATGGAGGTAATTAAATTATGAGAATTCTACCCTCAGAAATAGGATCAGTACTGTTACAAAACAAACCCCAAAGAGGTCTTCTGTCCTCTTCATTGTGAGAATTGGGCGGGGTGAGGGGGAGTGCTGACTGACTGGCTGAACCACTGAACAGTCACTTCCTCCCTAGGCTTCACAGGTGTTAGCATTTTGATCTTTGACTTCTTTAGAAATATTAGAAAAAAAGTTGTGTTGAAAGATACTTTGTCTTTTTTTAAAATTTTTATATTTTGGTTTTGTAATACATTTTATTATTTGAATTATTTATGTAGTCTTCTAATACACCACTATAAAAACAATGCTAATACAATATATTCAAAAGAAAGTTCTACATCGATCAAGATTGATTGAGCATATGACACCCATATGTCTACCAGCAACATGTATAAACCAGTTGTGATACATTATAATAGAATCCTACTCAATGGTAAAAGAGAATGAACCACTAATCGTGCTCCCACAGCATAGATGAATATCAGAAGCAGCTAAATTGATTGAAGAAGGCAGCTATAAAAGAGTACAGATTATATCCTGTATGTTTTTATGTATATGAGTTCTTAGGAATGGTAAAACCAATGTTTGGTGATTGAAGATGGACAAGGCAACCTAATGGATTAATGCAACATGTTTGGTACCCCCCCCCACCCCCCAGGGTCTCACTATGTACTCCTGGCTGGCCTGGATCTCACTCACTGAGATCTGCCTGCCTCTGCTTCCCCAGTGCAGGGTTTAAAGGCATGCATCACCATGCCTGGGTATGCATTATAGTCTTTATGTACCTGCATGATTATAAATTAAAACTATTTTGCACATTTAATTATATGTAAATTTTATGCCAGTGAATTGTATGTGTAGAAATACACTAAAATTTTGCCTTGTGAGAATAATAAACTTTTATTATTTATTTATTTATTTGGTCTTTTTGAGACAGGGTCTCCCTGTAGTCCCACTTGGCCTGGAACTCCCTTTGTAGACCAGGCTGGCTTTGATCTCACAGAGTTCCACCAAAAAATCATGGCCGAAAGAGAATGAGGCAGCTGCTTGGTCACATTGAATCTGTAGTCAGGAAGTAAAGAGAGATGAATGCTGGTGCTCACCTCACTTTTCACTTTTATTCAGTCCTATGTCCCAGCATTTGGGGCACTGCTACTCACATTCAGGGTAGGTCTTCGCTCTTCAGGAAATCTTTTATGAAAACCCCCTCACAGATATACCCAAAGGAGTGTTTTCATGATAATTCTAAATCCAGTCAAATTGACAGTTTACATTGTATCATTATCTCTTGCAAAACACTAGCAAGTTCTAGAGTTTATGGGAGCCCTTCAGAATGTTAGATTATTTCTGAGTATTTATCCTGGGGTATACAGTAGAGAATTGGGCTATATAGATAGGGTTGATAAATACTACTCTGTGATAGTATTAATGGTATTTACTAAAACAGACTATTGACATACATTAATTTTTCTATTTTAAAATCTTTAAAGCAAGTCTGAAATTTGATGGCATTTTTCTGATTTTCTTCTGAAGCATAAAAATTTTTCTTTAAAAAAAGACATGTTGTGAAATTCCAGGATAAGCTACATCATCCAGTGAATAATCCTATCCAGCCACAAAAGCATCTTCTTTTCATGTGGCTTTATGATTTTTAATAGTTTTCCTTCATCACAAAGTTTTCCTATAGTTGTTATTAGGCATTTGAGAAATCAAGGATTATCAATAAATCATGAATCTAAATAGTTTATACACATACACAGGACACAAGTGAATATTTGTTCTTTTTGACACACAAAGTAAAAACTTACACTGTCCAAGTTCTATAATATGTACATAAAAAGCAAATTTATTTAAACATTTTTAGCTTAAAACATTTGCATTTCAAATTATTTAAAAATATTTTTTCCTAGTTGGATTACATTGTATACATTTTACTTTTTCTTCATGTTTTAAGATTTGTTCCATCAGATGAAAAGAAGAAACAAGGCTGTCAGCGAGAAAATGAAACGCTAATACAGAGGAGAAAAGATCAGATGCAACCAGGGGGCACAGCAATTAGTGTCACAGTACCTTACAGAGTGGTAGACCAGCCCCTGAAACTTATGCCTCAAGACTGGTAAGATCATGCCTCCTTTTCTGTATCTGTCTCTGATTTGTCTGTCTGTCTCTCTCTTTTCCTCCCCCCCCCATACACACATTTACATCTATTATTTTGTGTGTTTAACTTAAAAAAATATATCTACAGCATGTAGAGGTCCCAGGACAACTTAATAGGAGTGGTTTTCTTCTTCCACCATGTGGATCCCAGGGATTAAACTCAGGTTATCAGCCGTGGCAGCAAGCTCATTTACCTGCTGGGCCATCTTGTCTGCCCATATTTTTAAAAATTATGTAAAGAAGTAAAAAATTTTATAGTGGGTTCTAAATAAAAATTATCCTTGAAAATTTGTTCATATATAGATTTAATTTGGACATCAGTAATATAGCATTCTAGTAATAACGTCTCCCTCAACTATCATATGGCAGAAAATGCAATTCAATTTTATTTAGTAGTTATGCTGTACTACTAAAGATGTTTTTGATAGTTTGGGAGATATATGTATCATGGAAGGGGGGGAATATTTTTATTTATGGTTTAAATTTAGCCTCAGAAACTGAGAAGAGTAAGAATTTTAAGGGTGCTGTTTTTCTCAGTGACTTTGAAGTTCCCATAGGGTTGTGTCTGTGTGTGTCTGTGTGTAGTGTATGTCTGTGTGTGTCTGTGAGTGTATGCGTGCATGCGTATGTGACATTGAAGCAGGACCTCACTCTGTAGCCCAGGCTGGCCTTGAACTCAAAGCAATCCTTTTGCCTAAGGCTTCTGAGAGCTGCAGTTATAGGTGTGAATTACCACATCTTGCTTGCTATTGGTCTTTTTGTTGAACAGAGTAACTGGTTCATTTTTGTGTTGACTGCACAGATTCTTCATCTAAGCTAATAATTATTAGTGTGTGGTCAGAAGATCTCTGAGCATTCCAAAGACTTTTTGCAATGCCGAACTATTTCCATAGTAATACTGAAATGATTTTTTTTCCCTTGATGGAGCAGCGCATAAACAGAAACTACCACACCACTGCCCAAGATTAATCATTCATTCTCCTTCCTTCTCTGCCTTTTCCCTTTCTTTCTCCCTTTGCTTTTTGTGTAGTGGGCTGTTCTCTAACACACCCATGCATTTGTCTCCTCATCTCAAAATGGGGGTACAATAGTATTCACCTCACCAGAATGTTTTGAAGATAAAATGTGTTACCATGATTAATTTGTAATGTGTTTTAAACACATAGTAAATGCTTTAGTAAATGTTAACTAATGGTAAGTAACCATCATTGACATTTGTTCTTAACTCTGGAGTTGTAGGCTTCAATTATTTATGGCAATACTAAATATAATCTCTCATGTGTTATCTGAAATAGAGAAATATGAGGAAAGGTTTGTTTTTTCTTGGAAAACTATATTGTTGAGAAACAAGTTGTTTTGAAAATCAAGGTAACATTTAGGGCTAATGAAATAGTTGTCCAGTGCTTGGAAAAAAATAGAAAAGTGTTTTGAAGTGGTTTCTATACTCAGATTTCTTCCTAAGTAATCAGAAGAATTAAAAAATAAGTCTTGGGGTTTTATAAAATGTCTGGTGACTATAATGTTTTAATTAAATTTAAGTTGTATGTGACTTTCAGATTACTTCATTTTGAAACCAGTTTGTTTAACAAATCAGCTACTAATCTCTATTCTAGCCTATAACTGGACCTTTCACCTAATAAAAGGGAAGAAAAAAAGACCACAACAATCACATGAAGCTGTTTATAAGTATCTCCAAAAAATTAAGATGGGAATGGTGTGTGGGCAGTACAGCAGTTATAAATGTGTGTATGATAACAGTGTATGAAAACGTTACGATAAGATTGACTGTTTCACCAAGAGGATTCATGTATTGATTGATGCGTTGACTGTATCACATGAAAAATTATGAGACTCTTTCTTAGGTATTTATAGTAGTAGCTATTCTCCTCCTCTCTCCCATCCCCTCCTCTTTTCTGCTTGTAGGGACCGGGTTGTAGCTGTTTTTGTGCAAGGTCCTGCTTGGCAGTTCAAAGGTTGGCCATGGCTTTTACCTGACGGATCACCAGTTGACATATTTGCTAAAAGTAAGATTCTCTCTATATAGTTACTGCTTATCTAATATAGAAATGTTCTCTAAAAGAAAAAGCCATGTCACCCTGCATACGAGTGTATTAAAGGATTATTAAGTACCATACAATACTAATTTTTAATTTTTTTGAGAATTTCATACATGAAACTGTATTTACATCATTTCCACCCTTTTCTCTACCCCCTACAACTCCTCCCACATTTCCCTCACTCCCCCTCACCTCTTCTTGTTGCATGTGTGCGTGCACGCGTGCGTGCGTGCATCCGTCTGTATACACATATAACCTACAGGGTCCATTTAGTAGTGCTAGTATGTACATGTGTTTGGAGCTGACCACTTTGGATTGGGTAGCCTACCAGGGAGTTCTTCCCTAGAAAAACTTGGTTCTTCCTCACTCAGCATCCATTAATTGCCTATAGCTCTTCTTCTGTAGGTGCGACCTTATGAATTTTCCTCATCCACATTGGCCTATCAGCTGGTGTTGTCTTTATGTAGGTCTTATTTAGGCCCATGCTCTACAACTTTCAGCCACCTGTGAAATATTTTTAAAGACTTTGTGCATTAATATTTTCTGTGTAGTTGTATCTAAAAATGAATGTTGGGGCTGAAAAGATGGCCCAACAGTTAAGCGTACTACTGTCTGCTCTTGCAGAGGATCTGGGTTCAGTTCTCAGCATCTCCGTGGTAGCTAACAATCATCTGTAATTCTAGTTCCAAGGGATCCAATACCCTCTTTTGACCTCTGTGGGCACTCATACATAAGAGTAATAAAAACATAATGAAAAATGAGTGTTGCCTGTTTTATAATTGATAATTATTTTAGATCACTTAAATCGTTAGCATTTTAATATTCCTACATATTATTAAAATTGATAACTAGCTTTTTATGTTGCATATTAATTGTATACATTGGTGATTTTCACTGTGCTGTTTCTATACACACACACACACACACACACACACATATCAAGCAATAACCAAGTGTTAGATTTGTTGACTTTTGCTGACACAAACTATAGCAGCACTAACCGTAAAATGACTGAGACTTTTATCAGCTCTTCCCACCTGGAATGAGTGTATTTCTTGACCTATTCATTCAGTTTTTTCAGCTTAAGTGTTGTCTTTGGAGAGCCTTTCTTTGGTCATCATGTTTGAAATTGCCACCACTTCTTCCCAGTTGTTCTCTAAGCTACTTTATTTCCTCAGTAGTACTTGTTTCTTGGCATCTTCTAATTTTTATGTCTTTATTATAAGTCTTCCCTGGCCAGAATATAATACCACAACAGGAGCAACCTTTTCTGCTTCACTCATTCACCTTTGTGTTCTCAGCAGAAAAGAGTACCAGGCACAGGAGGCTCTCAATAAATAGCCTATGATGAATTGTTTCATGTAGATTACATCTCTTATTAAAGTCTCTTGTTATAAACTAATCTAATAGTTTTAGTCTGTTTATCTAATGGAAGGACTAGTCCAACTATTATTTAGTTGGAGGACTCAATTAAAATATTGTTAGTAAAACTAATTAAAAAATTATTCTTATGAAACATATTTATTTGAAGTGACAATTTACTTGTGAATGTAGATTACACTATTGTGAAATCCAGACATTTTAGCAATCCCTTTTTGTTGGTGATATCACCATTCTTCCATAAAATCAAAAGCTTTAGTCATTTGTTTGTATTTTGCCTTAGTTTATTTTTGAGGATGATTTTATAATATTACTGTAATTATGCTAGCTCTTTATATTATTTCTGAGTCATGCTATTACTGAGTAATGCATAAAGAGTTGGCAAATATTAAGTTAAATATATAGAGAGAATGAGAATTAATGAAAGTGTGTTAGTGAATACAAATGCCTGCTTTTGTCATACTTTGTTGTAGACTATTATTTAAAACAATGACTAGAATATCTTTAAGATGTAAATAGTCTCTGAATTTTATTAGGAATGTGTGTTTTCGTTAGCTTTTGTTCATGTTATTAGTTTTCAAAAAATTACTAGTTTTCCAAAATAGGTGAGAACTTGGAGAATTTCCTTTAAAAATAATCAATAATTTTCTTCCACAGATTATTCTTTGTCTTTAGTCTTGCTCTTGTAGCTCCTCCTTTCTGCCAGTATTTAAAAATGTTCCCCTTCCATATTCAAAGCAGCCACAAATCAAAGCCTTAACTCTTGACCTCATCCCTCCAGATACTTGTTTTTCCTTTTGCAGCTATTCTTTGTTGAGAGTGGAGAGAAATGCATGCACTGACTTTATTGGGTCAGCCCAATTTCTTCACTCTTACATAGTTCAGGACCTCCTGCCTAGGAATGGTGCTGCCCATAGTGGGCTGGTCCCCATTTCACTTTCTTGAGTTTAGCTTTGTAGTGGCTCAGAATCACATCTGGAATAAAATTCAATTTTTTTTACGTAGAGGACACCGCCTACTAAAGCAAGTAAGTTCATAAAACATTCCAATTGCACTTCCATTTGAGGACCTCTGTGACAACTCCCCTCCCCCAGTCTGAAATCCTCTTTTATTAATACTAAGTCTTTGCAACTCCTGAAGAGGCCTGCCCTGCCTTGTCTGCAGTAATGTCTCACACACTTTTGTCTTTATTGTCATTTCTCTCATCTGGTTAATATTAGACTATATATCCCTTAGCTGGGTGTGTTGGTGGTGCATGTCTTTAATCCCAGCACTTGGGAGGCAGGTGGATCTCTGTGAGTTCAAGGACAGCCTGGTCTGCATAGCAAGTTCTGGGCCAACTGGGGCTACAGGGAGACCCTGTCTCAGAAAGACCGGAAAAAAAAAAAAAAAATCCTTCAAGGTACAGAGTTTATCTTTGTGATTTAATGTATGTAATGCCTAGAATAGTTCATCATGTGAACTTGCTAGATGTTAGCTGTATCTTTAATTGCAAATTCCCTCCCCCCACTGTTGTTTTTACCAAGTCCTGTTAATTTTCTCAGATAATCTCATGACTCTTTGTCTGTTTTGTCCAGTTGAAGAAATCCTTTTCTTATCTTTTAGATAATTATACGGACTCCAGTAAATATTTTGTAGTAATTTCCCATCTCAAAGTCCAGAGTTTGCAATATGGCTTCCATGTCCAACATTGTTCTGAGCATCTATATTCTTAATCTTCCATCCTTCTCTATGTTACTTTGCATAATCCACTTCTATCATGTTTCTTCACTTGGTAGACTAATCAATTTCCTCTTTAAGCATTCTTTTCTTGCTGACTGGATCACTTTTGTTCTTTGCTTGCTTGTTTCTGCATTTAGGTCTTAGATTAGCTGTTACTGCCTTTGTAGTCGTTTTCTGAATTCATGGTTTAGGAAAAGGTATTCTTTCATGTGATACTCTGCTGCCCTTATACTTTATTTGAATTGTCTTTTTCTTACTATCCTCTACTGAGTTATATGCATTTTATCTTATTTGGCATTTCAGTCCCTGGTAGTTAACCCTCATCTAATTAATTGTTGACTTGAATGTTTTCAGAGGTAATGTAGTGCTTAACATCTGCTTCAAAAATCATTTTGGTTATAATGTTAATAGTTGGTGGCAAAAAGATTGGAATTTTTTTATATCTGTGATGGGTACATATATTTTCTTTGATAAAGTATTTTCCTAATTTTTATTTTATTTTTAATAAGAATATTTTTTTCTCTCTACCCCCTCCCCCATATAGTTAAAGCCTTCCATCTCAAGTATGATGAAGTTCGTCTAGATCCAAATGTTCAAAAATGGGATGTAACAGTATTAGAACTCAGCTATCACAAGCGCCATTTGGATAGACCAGTTTTCTTACGTTTCTGGGAAACATTGGATAGGTAATTTTGATCTTAAAATCTACTTGCCTGTGCTTTATTATAGTCATATTCTTTTTAAATTTTTTTTTCTAATTTTCTGTGTATGTTTTGCCTACGTGTATATACATAAGTGAACCTGTGTCGTGCAGTGCCCGTGGAGGCCAGGGAGGGTGTCGGATCTCCTGGAACTGGAGTTACAGATGGTTGTTAGCCACCATGTGGGTGCTGGGAACCAAACCCAGGTCTTCTGCAATGAGTGCTCTTAACTGCTGAGTCATCCCTCCAGCCCCTATAGTTATTTTCTTATCGGTTACATTTAAATTCCTTAAAGGTATGAGCTATTCTTGCAATTTCTTGCTTTGAACATTGTCTGTTTGATGCTGACTTATAATAATTGATGATTGACAAATATTTTGATTTATTGACTTTAAATAGAAATGAAGAAAAACTTTATAACCTGTTAGAATTCTAAACTTTGAGCCAAAAGACAAAAGATTCTATGATCTGGCTCTTGACTTTTCTAAACCTTATTTTCTATTTCTCAGGGAGCTTGGAGTAAGAGACTCTGTTTTACAAGCACAGAGAAAGTGACTGGATTATTTGGATAGGAAGTTCATGCAAGGACTTTAATTTTTGCATTTATTTTCATTACAAGCTTAGCGTTCTTAAAGTTTTGTATCTTAACAGTTTTGTAATTTATAAATTTAAGAACAAAATTATTACTACTAAATTGATTGCTATTTGATTTGTTTCTTAAAAATCTAACTTTGGGGGGCATCTTGCTAAATTTTATCAGTTTCCTCAACGTCAGAAGTAGTTGAGGTAACTGCAGTGGCTGTATATAAAAGCAGAGTTCAAAATCTTCCTGTTTTCAGAGTTTGTAGAATCAAGTTTCCCAGTTCCTTAGATTGTAAGTGATAAAAATGGTCAATTTTATTTACATGGAATAGTCTTAAATGTGTTAAATTTGTCTTTTTATCATAACCCATTATTAAATTATTTTTCAGGTACATGGTAAAGCATAAATCCCACTTGAGATTCTGAATCCTTTGGTTCCTCATTTTCTGAAAATCCAGATTAAGAAGCATGGATATACATTGATTTAAAGACTGAAACTCAAGCTTTATGAATTTGTCAAGAACTTACAAGTGAAGAACGTCACAGACCAATCTTTTATAAGACCTTATTTGATTCTTTGTGCTTCAAAGGGGTGATGCCTGTCATCCATGCAAGCAAACTTTTTTGGCTTACAACTATTTTTTTAATATTAGCCTTCTAGTCTGTAATGAAAATTGTATATTTTGATAGAAGTTTTTTCTCTATTGGTTAAATTAGCATTACTTAAAATTTGTTTCTTTAGAAATAAATGCAGGTTATAAATGTGTGTATATTTAGAAGTTATAAGGCTCTCTAAGCCATCTTGCTTCTGATTTTTCATTGCTCTATAATTCCTTTTACTGAAAATACTGTGTCATAAGTGATATTAAATTTTAGGCTTTAGAAATTCAAAAACCCATCAAAGGAAAGTAATTATTAAATCAATCGAAAGTCAACCTGTGTGTATACTACGTCTATACTTAACTCTTTATTTAAGAAGGAATAATGAAAAATCAAGAACAAGTCTTCAGCTTCGGTTGAACTGTTCAGCCTTTTCAAGGTTTCTTTTATAAATGAATACATTTAATGAATGTATATTCATTGACTTTGATGATTTTAAAACTTAAAATGATATATTTCTATTTGGGATATATTTCCACTTGAAATCTCAAAACAAAGATTCAAAGCATAATAGGCTGTAGTAATTTTTATTTAGAAAGCTAGAGTATGATTTGGGGAAGAATATGTCTCAACCCCACTGCAGTATAACTTTAACTTCCTTTTCTCCTGAGTCTGCTTTTGATTCTTGTTTTATATGGTATAAGATTCTGAGTGTTCTGTTTCTAGGCATGTCAATTTTGGACTTCTTCCATTATCCTTAAATACTGATAAACTCCCAGACACCAAAGAACACATTTGCTTAAGTGTCTGAACAGAAACAAGATTAAAAACACTGGTATTTTTATGTGTGTATTCAATATGGTGTAAAATATAAAAACCTATATTTTAACTTAGTAAAATATTTTACTATTTCTGTACTTTAAAGAGTGTTCCATTCAAGCTACAATGAATGACCATGCTCCTTGAGTCCTGGTTTCATCTTTTACTACTTAAAAGGAACATTTTTTTTCCTTTAATTGTTTTGCTATTAGCACTGTTGTTGACCATTCTGTCTTGTATCATCATTTCCCTGGTTATTCTTTCTTAGATTAACAAAAAAATGTTTTTTTGGTAAACATTTTGCTCTTTCCTATGCATTAAGGTGACAATAACTAGCCTCTTTAGAATTTAATCCTATCAAAAATGAGAGACAATTATTTATTTTTTAAGTAACCAAAAAGTCCATCTAGTGAAAATTGGAAAAAAATATTCAGATGGAATTTGCAGGGCTTTCCAGAAGAAAAGCAGTCGGCATTTTAAATGATTGTTTTAATATATTTATAATGTTTGAACAGATTATGCACACGTTTTCCCCTTATGTGCATCCTCTTCACAGTAAAAGAAAACTCACTTTGTTCACATTACGATTTCTCAGCTTTCAAATCTGATCTTAAATTATGTATTATATAAACTTTGTCCTTGATGAAATAGTCAAAGACTATAATCTGTAATATTTTAATGTAAGATTACTTGTTAGGACTACTACAAGTGGACATGAACTACCTTTCCATAAATACTTGGTATTTATACTTATATATGAAATTTACTTGATAAGAGTATGGTTAAAATTAACATCTACTTTGAACAAGGTTTATTTTTCTATTCTAAATTCACCTTATGTGTATTCAAAGGCTTCTGGATTGGATATACTGTATGGAACATTAGAAAAAATACAAATATGCTTTACATGTATCTTAAAATCAGACTCTTAGTATGCACTTGGATTTCTTTTTATTTTCAAGATTTTTAAATTTTTACTTTATATTTCAAGTTAGCATACGAAGTAGTGGGTTTCATTATGGCATTTTCATACATGTCATTTTTCTTTGCTTCTGCTCTTCCTGTTCCCCTGCTGGCTCCCCGTTCCCCTTTTTGCTGTCGTATCACATGTATTCTGTTACTCTCTCTTTGCATCCTTTGCTCTCCCTTCAATTCTCTTCTTCCTGTCTCATGGTCATTCCACTTCCGTGACCTGCACATAGACATGCACATAAATTTGGGATTTCTTTTTCTTCTTCTTAGTATTTTGTTCCCTTAACTAGGTCTATGAAATTTTATAATAATTAATTTTAAAAATTAAAAACCTCCCACAAAACTCAGCCAGTTACCATTCATTCTCTTGTGACTCTGTCCTACAGCAGCACCTAACACAGTGCCTTGCACATAGTAGGCATTCAGTAGTTACTTATATGCATGAATGAATGATGTATTTTCAGTATAACTAGTTTATTACATAAAGTAGTTTTGACCATACTTGATCTTAGAGTTTGAGAATACAGAATTACAGGGCATGAAGAGAAACAAGTAGAAAATTTAATGAAAATGAAGTGCAAATTAAAAAATTCAACCTACCTTTAAATTGTTAACTGGAGGCGCTCTTGCCTGTATTATGTGTAAAGGAAGACTCCTTTGTTCCTTGGATTCTCCTGAGTTAAGTAGCAGTAAGGAAAACTGTGTAGGTTTTAATCAGTAGCTCACCATTTGGAGAGGCTTGAAAAATATCTGTGGCTGAACCCTGACTGATTTAATTTTCTGGAATGAGACCCAGTTGTCAGTATTTTTCAGAAGTTTTCCAGGTAATTTTACTGTGAGAAAAGAGTGACCCTTAATTGTTTAATTTGTTATTGGGAATAATACCAGTATTAAATGTTCCCTCCTCTTCATCTGTGTATGTTTTGTGTATGGATGTATTTTGTGTGAGGCCAGTCTTTGCACTAGACCATCTCTCATATTGGTGATATTGGCCTATATCCCCAAACAACAAATTCAAATCTTATTTATTTAATATAGGAGTATTTTGCTGTTTAATATTTAAACAATGTTTAATATATTTCATTATTAATTAGTATTATAGCTTATGGTTTGTTTCCTATTTGTTTATTTCTTTACTGTTTTTAGGAGCAGCAAAACAGCAACCCATGTAGAAATAACTAATTTTGATGAGGAAAGCCTCCATCTTTAAAAAAGAAGTGTTAACTTCTTATCTGCCCTGCAGATATAAGATACAATTTGATTATGAAAAGAAAGACATAGTTTGAATTGGTCTACACCAAAAGTAAAACTTTTCACATAGATAAAAGTCACTATTTAATACATATTGAAGGGAATATTTTTCCTAAATAAAAAATTCTGTGACTCCTAACAAAATTAAAGTGACAGTGTTCTTTTTTTTTTGGAGGGTGGGAACGGAGTATTTGTTCTGATATACTATGTAAAATTATTTGAGATTTAACAGTATCTTGAAGTAGTATAAATGCAGCAATTACTAAAGCTGGTCAAAATTAATGGCTTAGAAAGTGGCTTAAAACTTTGTGGGGGTTTTATTCGCTTTTTGTTTGTTTGAGGATCAACTCTGGGCCTTGCACATTCTAGGCAAGCACTACTACCACTAAGCTACACTCTCAACTGAAATTTTGAGATTGTTTAAATGAAAAATTGTAGCTAAGATAGAGAAGTATATTTTTGTTTTATTTTTTTCCCCAGAGAAATTAAAGCCTCTGTGTACAGAGGCACAGGCGCGCGTGTGCGCACACACACACACACACACACACACGCACGCACACACATACACATACAGACACACAGAGTCTATAAAAGCAGTTGTCATTGTATTAAAAATTCATATAGAATGTTGAAGTAACAATAAAAGCTGTAAAAATTTGTTCTCAACTGTAAAGCTGGTGACTACTATTTTTCTTAAGTGAAAATTAAATTTAACATTTACTTTGAAATTTCTGGGCTGAATTTTCATTATTCACTCAGGTTTAGTATTCATATGGTAATTCTTATGTTGATTCCTAAGTAAAATCCGAAAATTACTATCTTTAACTTAAGAATTGGATTAGGGATTTTTGAAATGCCAGGGCCTTAATTTTCTGGCATATTCAGCCATGTTTAGAAGTATATTGACCTCAACATAATTTCTATACTCATATGTTGGCAGAACAACTAAGAAAAATTTGAAAATGTATGATATATAAATAATTCTACTTAGAATGCTTTCAAGTCATTGATTGTGTATATTAGGACATGTTCATAGGGTATATTGAAAGTTATAAATTGCCATATACTGAAATGCAGTAAGCATTTTTATATGAATAAAGTTTGTGAACTACAAGTACTTTTGTTGCAAAAATTTAAGATGAGATTCTAGTATGCCAAAATTAAGCAGATCTGTATTCTGTCTGCCATCGAATTGTAATTGTGTTTTATACTTAAGAAAGCTCCTTAACCTCTAAATTGGATTATCATTCTTGGTAAGTAATTTAGTTCCTCACATGGTAGTAGCTCCTGTAATTGGTTACTTAATCACAGGTTGGTACCATTTTAAAGTAATTCTTGAATAGAGCTTAGTTTGAAACACTCTGTAACCTGATAAAATGTTCTCATTTTGATGGAATTTTTAAATTTCAGGTTTACTTTTCATAAAATATTTTGCAATATATATTGCAATTTTTGCAATATATCCCATTGAACATCTTGGGAACATTTCTACCCTCCCTTAATTTCCAAACAAACAAACAAAAGTGTATATATACACAAACACACACACATCCCATGAAGGCAAAAACTATTGTGAATTGGGATGTTATCTTTATGTCAGGCGACTTAAGGAAATTTGTTGGGCATAATATTTTTGCTTAGGAAATAAATGTTTTCATTTTGATACTAATGAGTTAAATCCAGTTACAGTCTCCTTTTTGGATAAAAAAAATAATTTAGAGAATTAGAATTCATAAAGGTAGCAAGTCGTATGATCTACAGTTCAGTTGTGTCAAATTTCTTGTGTACTGTAATAGCATTAAACGTGTATCCCAACACTATATTTCAGCATCCTGATTTTAACGTTTTATAACTTTCAAAACAAGCTATACTCCCATATAATCAAATCATTAATAGCATTACCATATTGGCATTGTCAATAATAATGTGTAACTCTTCTGCAATATAGTTTCTTTAATGAAGAACTTAATGGGTCATATTCAAATTTAATTTTCATTTTGTTCACAAATGCCCATTAAATGTGTACTTTGTTTTTCTGTTCTTTTGGTCATCTGTTCTTAGATCCATACCTCCTTAACTAAAATAGAATGAGAATGTGAGTGTCATATTGGGTTATTTTTCAAGGCTCAGAAGTGCTACTATGTAAATAATAGCACATTACCAGGTTTCCTAAAATATGCTCCTTTTTTGTTTAATTGTAAATGTTTGATCAGCATTTACGGTGGGTGGATGACCTCCAGTTGTTGTTAATGCCCATAGAAAACAGAGTGAAGTACTCTGCAAAAGGATGTATACTAAGTCTATTTTTAGATCCTTTGTCACAGAATTTATTAGTTTATATTTCATCCTTATCCAAAGACAACAGAACTTTAATACATATCTAATGTAAATAAGGCTGAGATCACACTAAAGCTGAAGGCATCTGAGACATTCTGTTACTGTATTTGGATGTTTTATTGGATCGTGTGCCTCATTTGATGACAAATTCCTAGGGATGTAGTCTCACAGAAGAACTGCCTTTCTGGAGTTCACAGTGTTAAGACAAATATGGTAATGGGATCTGTTTTTCTTTTTTTAATTGGAAAATAGTATAAACATTGTTCTTTGAAATGGAGTAGGTTGAAAGTTTTTATTAGGTCGGTGTGTAATGGTTGGAGGACTTCAAGTGAGCCTCTTCATGGCTCATTGAGTTGTTTTAGCAAAATTTAGAATCACTGGTGCTTATGGTGAATTTGAATGCAAAGTAGTTTTAAAATATTTGTTATTTTTATTTTATAATGAATAACTCATTACAGAAACATGTAAAGTCATAGATAAAGTGAGCTTTAAAGTGGTTTAAGGCTAAAGCAAATAGATGTTGGGTTTTGAACAGAAAGAAATGTAAGAATTTCTATTTAAAGGGAATACAGTAGGATATGTATTGTATTGTATCCTTTGGAAGTTAGGGAAACCTCCATTGTAATTTTTCTCCAGCAACACTTAGCTGCTAATTGTGAGTGTCATGGATTACAATTAGACTTTTCAATAAGTTTGATGGAAGTAGAGGCAGGCCAGAGAGTTGGGGGCATTTGCAAGGTGGCCAGCAGATGGAATCCAAGCTATTCAGAGTCAGTGATGGAAAGGAGCTGGTAGAGGTGAGCCAGGGGTGCTTCCTTTAGCTTAGATGTATAAAATCAGTGTTTCAGAAGTGATCCAATGAGAGGAAGTTAAGACCTTGGAAGTCTGAGATAGGAGGTGATTTTTGACACATTTGACAAATTTTAGCAAAATGTATATGGTTGTCCATTATGGCACTGGGTATAAGGATTTTGCTAAGGATTTTTTTTTTGTTTTTCCATCTCTTGTCTTCCCCTATGTGAGGTTAGTTTTTGTGTTTCTTGCCACCTCTGTAGCACACTGGTCAGGAATGCCTTTTTTGGAAAACCTGAACTTCATTCCCTTTTGAATTTTAAGTGCCAGTACTGAGGTCACTTGTTAAATATGCATCTTGTTACTAAGATTAGCTTGAAAAGCTGTAAACCAACTGCAGGGTGCTAGGGAAAAAGGCATCCATGAAAATACCAGTGGTAGGAAAGGACTTTTCTTGAGAATTTTTCTTCAGCTTTTCATTGAACTGCCTATTTTCTCTGTTTGTTCTAGATTTGAGGTAAGAAGTATTAGGATGTTACCAACTTTCTTTTCCTATAACCAGATGAGTTAAATGCTATTTTGATCCTATCCAAGTTTTAACTGTGTCTATTTTCTTGTTAGTATGAAGTTGGTACCTTTTGTTGTTTAATGACTTGATTTTTTTTCCCTTCTAGTCTTCTCCTTCACTTCCTATCAATTCCTTGGTATAATGCAGCTGCATTCCAGCTTTATTCCATTGTCTTCACCCAGAAGTGCCCTTACCTTTTCTTGATAGAGGAAACAAGCCATGGACTTCCCCAGTACTGTATCCTACAAGCCATGAATGCACATGTCAGCATCTTTTCTAGTAGTCTTAAGTACCCCAATTGCTCAGTATGGACTTTACCATATATACTTGTACAATTTCTACTGTTTCAGGCTTTGCAGTGCCACTCTGGTCTCTCTTGTGTCTTCATTTTGTCATCCTGTATTTATACCTTCAATATACTTAATGTAGTTGGCACATTTTATCTTACACACCAGTGGAGTTCTAGGGAGATGGCTTGATTTGGTGTCTTCAGTTCCTCTCAATCTTTTAAAATTCCCTCTGCCAGTGATATTTCTTTTTTTAAAATATTTCATTTTTATTTTATGTGTATGAGTGTATGGCCTGCATGTATGTAAGTGCACCCATGTCATGCAGTGCCTGTGGAGATCAGAAGAGGGTGTTACAGACGGTTGTTAGCTGGCATGTGGGTGCTGGGAACTGAACCCAGGTCTTCTGCAAGAGCAGCCAGTGCTCTTAACCACTGAGCCATCTCTCCAGCCTCAACCAGTGATCTTTCTTGAATAGAGAAGCTACTTTGGGTCTAGAGACTGGACAAGTAGTGAAGTCTGTTGAGTTTACCAGAATATGGAGCAGAAGATCTGAATTCCTAAGTCTCTCTTTCAAAGATCATTTAGAAGGAAAGCGGTATTCACATTTGCAGTACCAAAGAGACTAACTTCAAATGTACTGGCTGGGTCACATAGTGGGCTCAGTTCTTTTAGGCTCAGAGAGAACAATTCTTTTAAATAGTAGAGAAAGTGAATCTCTCTCCCCATCATGTGAATTGGCAACTTGCTGATTATCAGGCCATCAGTCATAGAAATAGAAGTAATGGACTTGTATTGCCCATGAGTATTACTGGTTCTGGTTAGAATATCCCATAGTATAACTTGTGACCAACTTGAGACTGGTAGACAAAGAAAAGCATCCTCTACAGTGAGAATGCTCATAGTAATGGAAAAGATTTGTCAGTTAAATGGATGACAAATTGTCAAAAATTCTCTGAGAAAATTGATAAATTTTCTAGAAAACAAAATGTTAAAATGGATATAATTTATATCAAATGAATAACTCACTAAACAAAATTCAAAAGACCTGAAGATCATAACCTCCAGGAAGCAAATACAGGACACTGAGTATGACTAAGTGATTTAGGTGGCCACAACTAGTAAATAGTAGAGGAAAATTGTGCCAAGTTGAAAGAAAGAACTTTGATTCCAGGCAGCACTGGGGAAAGAAATGCCTAGGCAGATATTTAAATATTTGTGCTTTAGTTAGTGCCAATGGCAATGTTTTAATGAACAAAATTGTTAGCCATATCCTCATCGGGAATAAAGAAGTAAATAAATGCATTTTCGATGATAATGATAAAGGGAAAAATGAAGTACAGTAAATGTGAATAAACTATTTGGGGATAAAGCAGTGACAGAAGGCACTATTTGGGTGGTTAGAGCCACGTTAAGATGACATTTGTGCAGTAATTCAAAATGAAGAAGCTAAACTTGTGAATATCTGGGGAGAAATAGTTCCAAAGCCCAGAGGTAGGTCCATACCTCCTGTTTCAAGTACTGACTAAGAGGTTACTGGGCTAATGAGGGAGCAAGAACTAAAACGAGAGCAGAGGCAGCAAGGAACAAGACCGGTTTGTGGACCATGTAAGACCATCGACTTTGGCTTTTACTTATTGAATGCAGAAACCTTTGGAGGGCAACATTAGGAGTGATTAAGAGTGATTTAAGAGTTGCTGACTGTCAAAGAATAGACTATGGAGGGGCCTGGAGAGAGGGCTCAGCAGTTAACAAGAGCACTGACTATTTTTACAGAGAACTGGGTTTGGTTCCTAGCACCGTCTTGGCTGCTAACAACCATCCAGAACTGGAGTTCCAGGGGATTTGAAGCCCTTTTCTGGCCTCTGGGACACAGGTGCACTTACATAAATGTAGGCCAAATACATATCTAAATTATTTTTTTTTTTTTTTTTGTCTTTTTGAAACAGGGTCTCCCTGTAGCCCCCCCGCCCCTGTCCTGGAACTCACTATGTAGACCAGGCTGGCTGTGAACTCACAGAGATCCACCTGTCTCTGCCTCCCAAATGCTGGGACTACAGGCATGCACCACCATGCCCACTAGGCCATGAAGCCAGGTGTGGTGGCACACACCTTTAATCCCAGCAGAGGCAGTAGGATCTCTGAGAGTTCAAGGCTAGCCTGGTCTATATAGTGAGTTTAAGGTCAGCTGGGGCTACAGGGAGACTGTCTTAAAAAAGACCATGAATCATCATCAAGACAGAAGTCAGGAACATCTTTGGCTGTTGCAATAATTTAGAGAAATAATAAGGTCTTAGACCAATATGATATTGGTGGAAAAGTAAATGGTCAAATTTTGGAGCTATTTTGAAAGTATATAGGTAATATATATTGTGATAGAAAATAAAGTAACAACACTCCAACTTTTTTATCTTCTTCTTGCTTAAGGAACTGAATAGCATTTCTGCTTATTAGGATGGAAAAGATTGTGTGAGAATGAAATTTGGGAATGGTAGCAACTGAGATCAGTTTACTTTGAAAGAAATGTTTCAAATGCCATTATGCAGGAGGAGATACTCAGATCTTTCAATTGTTAAAGAGGAATGTAAAAAGGAAAAAAAAAATCACATCACTAGACTTTAGCCTAAGACTGCAACCAAGACTCTTCCAAGTCAGATCCCCTGTCATAAGGTTATTCATGATGCATATATACCCCTAAGTAACTTTACCTGAGGAAAATGCCCCTAAAATTTCTTAAATAACAAATGAATCAAAATGAACTATTTTGTAGTAGAGGAACTGGGAATCTGTAATATAAAGGTAAGCTATTCAAGTAAAAACAAATTGTATGTTATGGAAAATGTCACACTGTCAGCAGTGAGCTGTCTTAGCAAAACCCAGAAGTAAGGGCTGAGCAGCATATTTTTCCATCCCAGTGAAAACTAATGTAAGATAGCAGCATCTGTTCTGCCACCTAATCCAAGGTGTTCATTGTTGAGAAATAGATTTCTAAAGCTTGTAGGGGCACTCTGGAGTATTTTTTAAAAATAATTTGTATCGATGCTTTGGAGATTTTTAAAGAGGTCCAGAAGATATTCCCAAGTTCTTTGTGATGACTGAAAATTTTGATAGGTAAGAAACTTAGGTTTTCATCCACAAAAGCACAAACAAAATATTTTCAGAATATTCTTCCCTTTGCACATTTTTTTTTCTAAAAGTAATTACTCATGGACTTTTCATCACCTTTATTTTTTTAATATTTTTTAGTTTTATGTGTATGAGTGTATTGTCTGTGTATCTATAAGTGCACCTGTGTCATGCAATGCCCACAGAGGCCAAAAGAATGCATTGGATACCCTGGAACTGGAGTTACAGATGGTTGTTAGCTGCCATGTGGGTGCTGGGAACTGAACCTAGGCTAGTGCTCATATCTGCTGGACCATCTCTCCAGCCCCTGATCATGTGTTTTTATTTTAAACCTTCCAGTTCAGAACAAAGAGCAACTGCCATTTCCTTATTCCCACATGCTTGCATTATTATTGCTATCACTTTCCCCCTTAGAGATCTTCCTGTGCCACTTTACCATTTTTGTGAGACACTGTAAGTTCATTGGTGAATGAGGGACACTACACCACTGTCAAATCTTATTCTTAATTCACCTTGTATCCAGATCAAGTAACATTTGTATCAATCCATATATTATCTTTGAATAAAGTTTAATTTAAATACAAATATTCATGTATTGTCTTTGTTGGTTGGAGGGGGGGGTTGTTTGGGCTATTTTTCAGCACTCCAGCGAATCATCTTCTATGCTCCCTGAAATGTGTTACTTGGATTTGGAGACACTGTGTTGGTTACTTATTGCACAATACCTGACATGAACAACAAAGGAGGAACTCTATTTTAGCGCCTCATTTCAGAGGGTTCATTCCGTCATGGCTTGTCTCGTGCTTGGGCAGGAGCATGTGGTGGGACACATTCTTGATGCCTGGAAGACAAGAGGCACAGAGGAGTAGGATGTTGGCTCTGGGCTAACTTTTCCTTTTCCTTCTATTTGTACTAGGGAACTCCAGACCATAGACTAGTGCCACCCACACTCCGTGGGTCTTCAAGAATCCCCTGTGGAATTTCCCTCAACAGACACACCCATAGGGTGTTATCTCCCCAGTCTCTTAGGCAGTTCTAATCTAGTACAGTTGGGAGTGAAGACTAACCACCACAAACACTAAATAAAAACATATACTGGTATGTTGATCAGAGGCATTGACATGTAGTGTGAGAGTGGTTGTGTGATTAAGATGCAGATTCCACTCTCCTCCTAGCCTGGGTACAGGCCCATTTCTTGTCTTGGCACTCCAGACACTGGGGCTAACCTCTTGGCCCAGAGCCACCTCTGCTTTCTGATCCTTTGCATCCAGACCAACTCAGTTACTCCCTGTAGTCCCTAGGAACCCTCGGGGTCTGGTCCCGCCCTCACCTCCCTTTGCTTCCTGGGCTGCACAGCTTCCAGTGTCCTGGTGCCAGCACCTTTCCTGGGTAAGTCCAGTGAGCCCATGGCATCTTGACTCCTCCAGCCTCTTTCACCCTCCCATCTCCCCTGCCTTCGGCTCTCCTCCTAGCCTGGATACTGGCCCATTTCTTGTCTTGGTACCCCAGACACTGTGGGTAACCTCTTGGCCAAGAGCCATCACTGCTTCTTGATTGATCCTTTGCATCCCTGGGTGGCACAGCCACTAGCTTCCTGAGACCAGCATCTTTCCTCAGCCCTACTCCCAGGCTACCCCAACCCCAAAATTCCCGAGGGCAACATCTTTCCTGGAGGGACACAGACCTTAGAAAGCCTGAGAGCATCTGAGCCTCATCTCACTTGGGCCTCTGTGGGAACTCCTGAAGACAAAAGCAATTAGGCCACTCCAATATAAAATCAAAAGAGAGAAACTGAAGCCTAGACCAACCAGCTTTTCATGCCCAACAAGTAAACCACAAAGGCACATAAAGTTTACAAAAAGAAGCAGATCTAAACTCAAAGGAAGGCTTGAGTCTCACAGAAAAATCAGAAGCTATGAAAGAAATTCACATGTCAAAGTCACAGAGAAAAAAATAGCATGAAAAACCAAAATAATATATCCCCATCAAGTACCATTAGTCCTCTAGAGTACAATGAAAACTCCCTAGAGATAACACAGGACATGGAACTCAAAAGAACAGTTATAAACATGATGAAAGAATTCAGTGAATTTAAAGAACACACAAACAAGGTAATCATAGAGCTGAAAGAAGATAGGGATAAACTTATGAATGAATTCAGAAAGAGAAATATTGAAGAATACTCAGGGTGAAATGAAGAAGGAAGTGAAACACTCAGTAAGCCAATTAGAAACACTAATAGGATGAACGAGATGGAAAATAGAATATCAAGACTGGAAGATAAAGTGGATGAATTAGACTACTCAAGCAAAGATTATGAAAAATTTAAGAAAACACAAGAATGGAATATACAGGAATTGTGTGACACCATAAAAAAAAAACAAACTTACAAGTCATAGGCATACAGGAAGGAGAAGAATCTTAAGATAATGGTGTGAAGCAGATCTTCAACAGGATTGTAGAAGAAAATTTCCCAAAATTAACAAAAGACATGCCTGTACAAATACAAGAAGCATATAGCACGGAAAAACATATTTTACCCATTGAAATCTTACAGAGGGTCAGTATTGAGAATAAAGTAAGAAGTAAAAAATTACACATGAACAAAACAACCCTATTAAAAATTATGGCAAGAGCTACACAGAAAATTCTCAAAAGATGAAACACAATGCATAAGAAATACTTTTGAAAATGCTCAACAGTTTTAGCCAAAGGGGAAATGGAAATTAAAATTATTTTACCAAGCAAAAGTGTCTGTAATAGTTGAAAAACAAAGAAAAATCTTCCACCACATAAATAGGGTGAAAGAACTCATGTCCACAAAACCAGCCCTTCAGAGACTTCTTGAAGCAATACAAAGAGCTGAAGAAAGGAACGACTATACCCAAGGGGTTACGGAAAGAAACTTAACGAAGGTATAACTGGGGAGAGTACAGCTATATCAAGAATGTAAACAGAAATAAAAATGACAGGAATCAATACAAATCTTTCATTAATAACTTTAAATATCAATGGACTGAACTCCCCAGTCAAAAGATGCAAACTAGATGAATGGGGTAAGAAACAAAACCCATCTTTTTGTTGTCTGCAAGAAACTCATCTCACTTTCCAGGACAGGCACTACCTTAAGGTGAAAGAAATGGTACTAAGAAAAAAGCAGGCACTGCAATTCTAAAATCTGATAAAAAAGACTTTAAACTAAAACTAATCAGAAGCAACAAAGAGGGACACTTCATTCTGATTGAAGGAACAATAAACCAAGAAGATATTACAAACAGGAACATACATTCACCAAACCCTGTGCACCCAACTTCATAAAAACAGTACTACAGAACTCTTAAGACTTAGATTGATCCCAACTCATTAATAGTAGGGTAATTCAATACCCCATTGTCACCATTAGCTAGGTCAACAGGACAGAGAATGAACTGACAGACATCTGAATTACACAACACCATATAGCAAATGGACCTAAGAGACATCTACCAAATATTCCACCCAAGCACCAAAGAATATACTTTCTATTCAGTGCCCCATGGAACCCTCTCCAAAATCGACCATGTACTGGGTTAAAAAACAAGCCTCAACAAATACAAAGAGATTGAAATAATTCCATGCATTCTATCAGACCACAATGCAATAAAGCTTAAAATCAACACCAGAAGAAACCCCAGTAACCACATGAGCACATGGAGATTAAACATACTCCCGAATGATGAATGGGTCAAAGGAGAAATTAAGAAATAAAAGTATTCCTGGAACTAAACAAAAAGTACAATACAACACAACGAAACCTCTGGGACATCTTGAAAGCAGTTCTTAGAGGGAAGTTTATAGCTCTAATTGCCTACATTAAAACATAGGAAAGATCACAAATAAATGACTTAACATTGCAACTCAAGACACTTGAAAAGCAACAGCAAATGAAACCCAAAACCAGCAGACAAGAAGAAATAACAAAAATCAGAGTGGAAATTAATGAAATAGAAACAAAGAAAACAATTCAAAGAATCAATGAATCCAAGAGCTGTTTCTTTGAGAAGATAAATAAGATTGTCAGACCATTAGCCCAGTTAACTAAAAGAAAGAAAGAGCACCTCCAAATCAACAAAATCAGAGATGAAACTGCTTCCCAAGTGCTGGGATTAAAGGTGTGAGCCACTACACCCATTTTTAATGGAATACATTAAAAACCTATATGCTACTAAATTTAAACCTAAAAGAAATGGACAGATATCTAAAGGCATGGGAACCACCAAAACTAAACCAAGAAGAGATTAACAGCTTAAACAGACTTATAACACAAAAAGAAATTGAAACAGTAACACAAAACCTCTGGACAAAAAAAAGCCCAAGACCAGATGGATTTACAGCAGAATTCTTTCACATATTTAAAGAAGATCTCCATCCAATACTACTTAATTTATTAAAAAAAAATAGAGACTCTCCTGCCCTCAGGCCTCTCTGGGGGTAAGTCTACCGTGCAGCCCTCTGTGCCTTGACTCCGCCGCGCTCACCCTCCATCTCCCCCGCTGTTCTCTACTCCTAGCTTGGGGCCCCAGACACCTGGGGAGCCACTGCTGATTCCTGACCCTGTTCACCCCCACTGGCTTGGTGCCTTCCTTGGGCCCCAGGAGCACTGCCTCCGGACTGGACCCGCCCTCACCTCTCTCTGCTTCCCCGGACCTGCACCACCTGCTAACTCTCCTGGCCTTCTACCCTATCCTCAGGCCTCTCGGGGTGGGTCCATCGCGGAGGCGCATTGACTCCCCTGGCCTCATTCGCCCTTCCATCTCCACCACTGTTCTCTGCTCCTGGTTTGGGCCCTGTGCCATTCCTGGTCTTTGGTCCCCAGACACCTGGGGAACTGGTGCTGCTTCCTGATCGTTTTCGACCAGGCCAGCTTGGTGCCTTCCTTGGGCCCCAGGAGCACTGCTTCCGGGACCTGACCCTGCCCTCACCTCTCCCTGCTTCCCAGACCTGCACCACTGGCTAACTCTCCTGGCCCGCTCTCCCGCCCTCAGGCCTCTCTGGGGTAAGTCAACCGTGCAGCCCTCAGCGCCTTGACTCCGCCAGCCGCTCACCCTTCCAACTCCCCCACTGTTCTCTACTCCTAGCTTGGGCCCTGTGCCATTCCTAGTCTTGGGGCCCCAGACACCCAGGGAGCCATTGCTGATTCCTGACCCTGTTCACCCCCACTGGCTTGGTGCCTTCCTTGGGCCCCAGGAGCACTGCCTCTAGACCCGGCCCGCCCCCACCTCTATCTGCTTCCTGATCCTGCAACACCCGCCAGCCTCTTTCTGGGGCTGACAGCCTCTTTCTGGGGCTCTGAGGCTTAACTTGCCTCTCCCTGATCCTTTGCATCCAGTAAAACCCAATCCCACCCCATCTGCCTTTGCATCCCTGTGTGGCATGGCCACGGCCAGGATCTCAGGTCAGTCCAACACTCAAGTTCCTGAGGCCAAAATCATTCTTAGAAGTTTCCAGACCCAAGGAGAGGGTCTGAAAACTTCTGACCCACATTGGAAGTGGGCCACTGAAAAACTCCTGAAGACAAAATCAGTCCAGCCACAACAATATAAAATCAAAAGAGAGAACCAGAAGCTTAGACGAACCAGCTCTTCATACCCAAAAAGTAAACCACAAAGACACATAAAGTTCAAAAAAAGAGGCAGAACTAAACTTGAAGGCCCGAGTATCACACAAGAGTCAGAAACTACAAAAGAAATTCACATGTCAAAATCACAGAGAAAAAATAATAACATGAAAAACCAAAATAACATATCCCCACCAAATACCAGTAATCCTCTAGAGGAGCACAATGAGAA